>NC_134357.1:20512220-20656812 GCF_048569485.1 Anomaloglossus baeobatrachus
CAATACATCAGTGGATCTATATTTGTCCCCTTTGAACACATTGTAACGATAATGGTACCTATATGGCAGTCTTTGGACCGCACCTCTCCCTTAATTAATGTTAGTACATTATTCTACTTCATGGCCCCTCACCTTTAAGTTGGATGGGAATACTCATCCCGTAATGTGTGAATGTTGGGGGGTGTACATATTGGTTGGGGGAATTTTCTATATGGAGTGTGCGGTGGTCAGATGATCTGCCCCCTCTGTGACGTTCCTGTGTGGTAGGCCTTGGTTTGTCTCTCTGGTTGGGGATATACGCCCCTGAATGGGGCGTGCGCTTCCATGGTGGAACGCACGCTCTCTGAGCGGTCACGGAGTTATGCGACACTTGAGGGTGGGATCTTCCTCTGGTTGCTGCGTGTCTCCCTCAGTTGGGGGCGGTGCCCAGTATGAGCGCTGACAGCATGCACGCCCCTTGGTACACTGTGTGGAGATACGTTGCTGGAGAGGAGGAGTTTTTTCTTCCCCCCTGGGACTGCCTATTCTGGTAGTGAAGGGCGGTCCCCAGACGGAATACTGGGGGTATCTGTGCCCCGACTCGGTTTCGCTGGTTGGTACGTTATGGGAAGCACGTGATGCCTGGGGATGGGATCTTCCCCCTGGTATGACGTGTCTCCATCGGCTGGGGGCGGTGCTCGTGTATAGCGCTAGCAGGGCGCACGCCCCTGGTATGCTGTATGGAGGTACGTCACGGACTTTTGGGCGGGAGCCCTCCCCTATTGGTATTGTTCACGTCTGACGGCGAGGGGCGTTCCCCAGATGGAACGCTGGGGGCACGCACGCCCCGCCCTGTAATCATGAATATGTGCGTCATGGACACGGGGGAGGATTCCACCCGGATATGACTGACGGCGAGGGGCGTTCCCCAGATGGAACGCTGGGGGCACTCGCGCCCCGACCTGTAATCATGAGTATGTGCGTCATGGACACGGGGGAGGATTCCACCCGGATGTGACTGACGTCACTTACTATGAGGGGCGTTCCCTGAGGGGGAGCGCGCGCCGAGCAGTCTAGGACGCCGACATACACGTGCTGTGAACAGATGGGACAATGTGAATATCCACATGATAATGATGGAGTTAAACATCAGGTGAGAGTGACCTCATGATTGGAGGAACTGCACTAATACCCTGTATAAAGGACCCCACCTTTTGTGGGCCAGCTTCCTTTGACATTATAGGCATGTGAGGGCTGGTGACCAGGATCTAATATATCTGTAGCATTATGTCCCCTGAGGAGTCAATGTAGACGAAACGCGTCGGGACGCCTATAGGGTCAGCTTTACATACTAGATGTGGTCCGTCCTTGTCAGGACGGAAGTTTGGGGCAGCAGGCAAATTTGTTTTTTTGTCTCCAGATTGGATAGGGAGAGTGTATGCTGAACGGCATGATATACCCAGGATCCGATGGAGAGACTGCTTGCCCTCTTGTGAAAGGATGTGGTGAGACCATTCCTTTTATATATGCCTTATATTGATATGTCTTGTTGTCTGACCATTGTCAGCATATATGAAATTGTGACATATTTTTTTTAGGTATATTAATTTTTTCTGCTGAGTTTATTTTGTGGACCACTGTCCCTGATCTTGGCAATGATACTTCATTTATGTTTGTTGTGTTTTTTTGTTGTGTTTTTTTTATTTAGTGGCCACCACTGTGTGTAACCCCGTATATATGGTCCGATGACCTACAGGTTGGGTATATAGAATCAACTACACATGGTGATGGCTTATTGAATTGATTTGCGGAATAAGAGGAACTTGGATTTTCCTTTTTAAATCAATATTAATAAAGGATTGTATTTTATTGCTGTTATACATACTTATTCCCCTCCGCCAACGTCATTCATCCGTGACACAAGGCGGATCCCAGAATGGCACTAGTCCCCATTGGTTATGTTGCTGTGACAATACACAGAAGTTATGGCTGCCCTCCTACCTTCGCCCTCAGCTTCTCCAGATTGACTCCCACAAAGTCAAAATGTCATATAATCATGGAATGGTAGAGTTTGAAGGGACCTCAAGGGCCATCAAGTCCAACCCCCCTGTGAGTGTAGGTTTTCTTAAATGATCCCAACTATATGTTTATCCAGTTTCCACTTGAAGCTTTCCATTGATGGAGAGCCCACCATCTCCCATGGTCACCTGTTCCACTCTCTGACTGCTCTCTGCCTCCCGCGGTTTTCTGTTCCACTCTCTGACTGCCGACACTTCCTCCATGGTAGCCTGTTCCACTCTCTGACTGCCGTCACTTCCTCCATGGTAGCCTGTTCCACTCTCTGACTGTCGTCACTTCCTCCATGGTAGTCTGTTCCACTCTCTGACTGTCGTCACTTCCTCCATGGTAGCCTGTTCCACTCTCTGACTGCCGTCACTTCCTCCATGGTAGCCTGTTCCAGTCACTTCCTCCATGGTAGCCTGTTCCACTCTCTGACTGCCGTCACTTCCTCCATGGTAGCCTGTTCCACTCTCTGACTGCCGTCACTTCCTCCATGGTAGCCTGTTCCACTCTCTGACTGCCGTCACTTCCTCCATGGTAGCCTGTTCCACTCTCTCACTGCCGTCACTTCCTCCATGGTAGCCTGTTCCACTCTCTGACTGCCGTCACTTCCTCCATGGTAGCCTGTTCCACTCTCTGACTGCCGTCACTTCCTCCATGGTAGCCTGTTCCACTCTCTGACTGCCGTCACTTCCTCCATGGTAACCTGTTCCACTCTCTGACTGTCATCACTTCCTCCATGGTAGCCTGTTCCACTCTCTGACTGTCATCACTTCCTCCATGGTAGCCTGTTCCACTCTCTGACTGCCGTCACTTCCTCCATGGTAGCCTGTTCCACTCTCTGACTGCCGTCACTTCCTCCATGGTAGCCTGTTCCACTCTCTGACTGCCGTCACTTCCTCCATGGTAGCCTGTTCCACTCTCTGACTGCCGTCACTTCCTCCATGGTAGCCTGTTCCACTCTCTGACTGCCGTCACTTCCTCCATGGTAACCTGTTCCACTCTCTGACTGCCATCACTTCCTCCATGGTAGCCTGTTCCACTCTCTGACTGCCGTCACTTTCTCCATGGTAGCCTGTTCCACTCTCTGACTGTCTTCACTTCCTCCATGGTAGCCTGTTCCACTCTCTGACTGCCGTCACTTCCTCCATGGTAGCCTGTTCCAGTCACTTCCTCCATGGTAGCCTGTTCCACTCTCTGACTGCCGTCACTTCCTCCATGGTAGCCTGTTCCACTCTCTGACTGCCGTCACTTCCTCCATGGTAGCCTGTTCCACTCTCTGACTGCCGTCACTTCCTCCATGGTAGCCTGTTCCACTCTCTGACTGCCGTCACTTCCTCCATGGTAGCCTGTTCCACTCTCTGACTGCCGTCACTTCCTCCATGGTAGCCTGTTCCACTCTCTGACTGCCGTCACTTCCTCCATGGTAGCCTGTTCCACTCTCTGACTGCCGTCACTTCCTCCATGGTAACCTGTTCCACTCTCTGACTGTCATCACTTCCTCCATGGTAGCCTGTTCCACTCTCTGACTGTCATCACTTCCTCCATGGTAGCCTGTTCCACTCTCTGACTGCCGTCACTTCCTCCATGGTAGCCTGTTCCACTCTCTGACTGCCGTCACTTCCTCCATGGTAGCCTGTTCCACTCTCTGACTGCCGTCACTTCCTCCATGGTAGCCTGTTCCACTCTCTGACTGCCGTCACTTCCTCCATGGTAGCCTGTTCCACTCTCTGACTGCCGTCACTTCCTCCATGGTAACCTGTTCCACTCTCTGACTGCCATCACTTCCTCCATGGTAGCCTGTTCCACTCTCTGACTGCCGTCACTTTCTCCATGGTAGCCTGTTCCACTCTCTGACTGTCTTCACTGTCAAAGTTTTTCCTAATGCCTTATCTGAATCTTCTTCCTTTTAGTTTCATCCCATTGCTTCTTGTACTTCCTCTCCTTCCCTGCTAAGCCCTGAAACACAGTCAGGTGACCAGTATAACATATATGGAAAGCAGGGCTGCGTCATTAACCCTTAACAACCTCCTAATAGCAGAACAGAAGAGGTACATGCGTATATATAAACCACTTCTATGTGTTGAATTTTCATGTACAAAATCTACAAAGTGAAATGTTAATAGACTGCAAACATAAGCTAGCTGTCAGCTCTACTAACTTTTAAAGGCACACACACATCTACTTTGGGGTATTACACAGTAACCACCACCATGTTCACAAGCAGAGCTTTAAGTAGAAGCAGATCTACCCCTGGAAGGTCTTGATCTTTTTGCCATACGTCAGCTCTGCAATCGTCATGATCGTCGTCATCATTCTTGCAAGTTTTCTCACTCTACTAAGTGTGACCTCTAGAATTCTGGAGAATCCGTTTTTTTTTAAATATTTGAGTACAATGCCATTCTACTTGAATAAATTCACCCACCTCTGCTCTCTGCCCGATCATCCCTTTATCACAAGTATTTGAATTAGTCAATTTAATTTCCAATCAACTCCCTCGTCTACGTTGGGGGCGTTTTTCAATTGATGCAAATATTCAAAGAACATATTTTGTCTCACAAATATGTTATTTTAAATTCTGGAAAAAACAAATTCAAAAAGTTGCAAAATTGCTGTTATTTTTTATTAATTATTATTAGATTTTTATTTTTTTTTTCCATTTTTAAATCTACAAAAAAATGATATATCCTTCAAAATAGCCTCATTAAAGAATTCAACTTGGGCCTCAAAAATAAACCCACTATGCCCTAAGATAACCACAATGACCAAAGGAATGAATAAGCAAAAATAATTGATAAGATATTGCTTAGGAAAGAAACAAGAAATATAGGAATATCGGAAGGAAAGTGACAAGCGGCATCAAAGGGCAGAAACCATCAGGACACGATCTCCATGATCCGATAAATACCCTTGCTCCAGCACCAACACAACCAGCTCACGCTAAGCCTTCTGATCATGTGACCCCTGACTCCTCCCACACATGTGACTGATCACATGATGATGACATCACCGCAGGTCCTGTGAGCACAGAACAGCCATATATCCAATGTGCAGCTCTGGAGGTGAGTCTGTACATATATCGCTTATTTTAAGGGCATTGTTTTCTATTTTTCTCTAATTTAATGCTATTCCCCTTATGGCATAATTTTTTTTTACTTTTATTTTAGACCTTTTTACGTTTCTTAATTTTGCTAAAATAAACCCTCGTACTTTTATTGATTGAAACAAACATTTTGGGGAGATACATTTTATTTACATTCCTGTGAAGCCGCACTGGATGAACATCGTTATCTTCCATCCCCTGTGCAGTCTGTATTAATATACTTACCGATCGCCGCCGTCTCCGGTTATCAGCGCCGCTCCGTCCCTCTGCAGGAGAATATGACTGATGACCTGGACCACACAGCGCTGCTTTCTCAACAAGCAGGGGCAGACATAGAAATCATGTAGCTTCATGGCAAAAATCCTAATTCGGCGACATCCCCCTGAAGAAAATATTCGCGGTTCAGGCAAGGTCGTAGTGCTTAGGTGCAGTCACAGGACAGACCTCCTAACGTTTAAACACAAGAAGTGGGACATATATAATGGCATGTGTGTCGCCCAGGGCTATGGGGTACTCAGTCCCGGGCAGTATATTTACGGGGATGCTGTGTCACGGGTGAATTCTGGCCGTTGCTCGGTTCCGTGACCCTGGGGACTTTTTAATGGGGAGTATTTACAAGAGAGATTAAAGTCATTGGTGTGACGCCATCTGCGTGTTGCGGTTAAGATGGTGGAACCGCCGCTGAGTTCGTTATCCCTAGGGCTGGTGGTAATGGCAGCTGTGGTGGTAGGCCCTCCACAGGTAGGGCTGAGTCTCGGGGAATGTATGGTGGAGACTTTCGCCAAAGAAGGGAGGCCACACCGTAGGTTGTAAGTCTTTAATCACAGTTGGGCCCTTGGATGGCTGGTTCAGGTCCCTGTATTTCCAGTGCCAGTTTGATAACTCTGTTGCTCTGTCCCCGGCACCCTCAGTGTGGTTGGGTCCCCGTAGCTTGGAGCTGGTTTGGGGCCCGACTGTCCTTTTGGCAGTCTCCTCGTCCGTACAGCGGGCAGTGTGGACCCTGTAGGGCCGGTCCATATCCTGAACCCTGATCCTCCCCTTACTGCTGATGCCCCCGGGTCTGTGGGTCAGTGAGGTCCGTGCAGGTCTCCTCACTGTGCAGGTGTTTGCCAGGCCTCTTGAAGCTGACGCCTGACCTAGGGCCTTGTGCGCCGTCAGTGCTCTGGTCCCAGTGGTACTCGGGTGTACCTACCCTGGCAACCACTCTCCTGTGCCCCTGGGTCACCGTTACACGACCCAGCTCTAGGCACCTCACTCTCTACTTCCACTCTCTCTACTCGACTCTAGTGATGTGTCGGTTGCGAACGATCCGACACAAAGATCCGGCTCCCTGCTGTGACCGACAGGAGCTGGATCACCAAAGTGAGCCACTAAAATCGCTGAACGTCTCATTTCGCCGCTGAAACCCCGCCCACCCACATATAAACCCTGCCCACTCAGTGATCTAATTGGTCCCTTGTAAGTGGGCGTGGTTTAGCCACGGGTGGGCGTGGTTTCAGCGGCGTCACTATAATCTTAAATATGTGTTCACCTGGGGTGAACACATATTTAATAAGGAGCCGAGAACGATCCGAATGAGCCAGCTCTTTTTGGTGAGCGGAGCCATGGGAACCGGATCACCAAAAAGAGCCGGACTGCCCATCACTACTCGACTCGACTCAACTCTCTCTACTCCCCTCCCACCAGGCTGTCTAGTCCCCCTGAACTGTCTCCGCCTGCTAGGTGGCCATCCCTTTGTGTCTGACTAGCCAATTACCCATTGGTGTGGAGTGGTAACTGGGTTTTGGTGTGTGCAGATGTCACTGGCACTGGTGTTCCAGGTCCCTGGGGGTAGGCCCTGCATCCTGGTGAGGATGCAGTACCTAGTAGTGCCCTGAGGGGTTCAGGGGCGCTACACATGAATATAGCCATTTTGGCCCTATCAGGCCCCTTAGTGTTCTCACCTACTACAGTACCCCTTTCATGGCCCCCATAGAGTATGACACCCTCCCCTGACTCACAGGCACCACTGTGATTGTGTGTACTGCCATCATTAGTGGTACTCCACTGTGAATAACCCATCAAGGGTGTATGTACACGGTTTGATTTGTTAAAAAAATTGTTGTGCATTTTGCATGTTGCAATCTCAATCCTAAAGAACAATTTAGAAAAATTGGCAATTATAATGCAACTGTATCCTCATGATTCCTCGTCTGAATCTCTCCTGAGTTCTTCGCCTTTCTGAATTTTTGCCATTTTTCTAGAGTGACTTCAGAATTTCATGTAGTGACCGTCTGTATCGTTATCAATGTATTTGCACGAGTTTTCTGGAGAAGCTAGGTTGTCTTCCTCCAAAATCAGAATCTGCACTGTATTCTTTAGTAGACAAGTCCAATCTCGTGAAACACAGTGCACAATACACAAGGTATATATAACTAAAGCGGGCTTTACACACTGCGATATCGGTCCCGATATCGCTATTGTGGGTACCCGCCCCCATCTGTTGCACGACACGGGCAAATCGCTGCCCGTGGCGCACAACATCGCCCAGACCCGTCACACATACTTACCTGCCCGGCGACGTCGTTGTGACCGGCGAACTGCCTCCTTTCTAAGGGGGCGGTTCGCTCAGCGTCACAGCGACGTCACTGAGCGGCCGCCCAATAGAAGCGGAGGGGCGGAGATGAGCGGGACGTAACATCCCGCCCACCTCCTTCCTTCCGCATTGCGGCCGGGAGGCAGGTAAGGAGAGCTTCCTCGTTCCTGCGGTGTCACACGGAGTGATGTGTGCTGCCGCAGGAACGAGGAACAACCTCGTTACTGCTGCAGTAACGATTTTTGAGAATGGACCCCCATGTCACTGATGAGTGATTTTGAACGTTTTTGCAACGATGCAAAATCGCTCATCGGTGTCACACGCAATGGCATTGCTAATGCGGCCGGATGTGCGTCACCAAATCCGTGACCCCAACGAGTTCGCATTAGCGATGTCGTAGTGTGTAAAGCCCCCTTTACTGTAAAACCACCTCAAAGGGGTTCTCCATCACTGGAATACTGAAGATTTATCCGTGCGATAAGTCATCAATAGCAAATTGATGGGGGTTTGATACCCGACAGCAAACACCTGTTTTTAGCTCCACAAGTGTCTGGTGGCTGGCAGCGTTCTTGTTCCAGAAGAAAACAGTAAAAGGGAAACAGCACGGAAACAGCAACGTGACTCTCGGGATCAGTGGAGGTTCCAGAGGTCAGAACTTCCCCAGTTATCAAAAGATATCATGTACTAGCAATATGACACCACGTAAGAAGATTAAACTCCTTTAAATGTTTTTCCCTTATTTTCAGTAATTGTATTTTCTATTTTATAATTTTCTATTTTCTCTTCAGATTCCGACAGTATTGAATCCTTTCAGTGAAGATCTTCTATATAAGAGAAATTTCCTGTTTGACCTATCGAGGATGGATAGAATCAGACATGGAAACGTGGCAGAGCGTATACTAAACCTCACCCTAGAGATCCTCTTCCGGCTTACTGGAGAGGTGAGAGATTCTGATGATGTCACGTTACAGCACCTATGGTAATAATACGCATAGGTGTTATGACCTGAGAGGTGAGGACTCTGGAAGTTTCTGTAGTGAGATTTATTATTACTACTTCTCTCCATATACAGGATTACAGGACATTGAAGAAAACCTCTAGTGATCGCTGTCAGGCCCCTGTGTTTGAGGGATGGAGAAGATCCCAGAGCCCATTTCCGGGGCCTCCACCTCACCCCCCGATACATGAGGACATCAATGACCAGATCTTAGAGCTCACCTACAAGATGATTGAGCTGCTGACTGGAGAGGTGACACTGCTGGGAATGCTGGGACATTATACAGTAACGCTATGAAGGGATCGGGGAATGACGGTATCATTGTATGTGTCAGGTTCCTATAAGGTATCAAGACGTCACCGTCTATTTCTCCATGGAGGAGTGGGAGTATCTAGAAGGACACAAGGACCAGTACACGGACATCATGGAGGAGAATCCACCCTGCACATCACCAGGTAATAGACAGGACTAAATACACACATCTGTTATAGGGGGTTTTACCAAAATTGTAATGGCATTCTTCAGCCACTGAAAAATATGAAAAAAAATAAGCTTTCAGGATGATAAAATGGAAAATAATATTCACCTCACTGATCCCCACTGCTCTCATTCCAACCCTGGGTTCCTTGCACTTATGGTCCAAACTGACATATGACCACTTCTGTCAATCACTGGGACAGGAGCAGCGGTAACAACTGCGACCAATAATGAAAAGTCTCTGCAATCACCAATGTAACACACAGCACCTGCTCTTGTGTCTTGGATGTAGTCTGTTTTCTCTATGATATAGAATTAATATAAATACTGCCCTCCACCTACGCCTGGATGCAGGGTGACGTGTCTGGTGACATGCTCCTCTATATACATGACAGAAGCGACATATGATCAGAATATACAGATGTTGTAAGAAGCTGGCGTGGCTTCTGAAGGAGCGTAAATAAAGCGAAACACATTACTACATTTATTACAATTGATCAATGCATTCTTTAAAGAGATTCTTTTAGTACGATCAACACATATATGGGCACACCGGTCTTAGAAATGGAAATCCATCTACACCTTTATATCTTTTATCTGTTGCTCGATTCCCAAGTAATTAGTGTTTTCATTAACATTAAAATAGGATGGTAACTGTTAAGCGCTCTGGGCAAAATAGAGCACTTCCTGAACCTGCGCCTCCCCAGCTTGTTTCACCGTTGAGCACCAATCTATTTATTTTATCATTTATGTGTCTCCTATAGTAAGAACCAGTAAGAGGACGACGCAAGAGAGACATCCCGGAGCTCAGGACTGGTCACAGGATCATCAGGTCGGTGGGGGGGAGGTTGTAGGGATCTGATGTGTAGGAGGCTGTGCAGGTCGTGTTCTGCCATCCAGCATTATTATATGATTTATACATGGTGGAGAAGGCAGCTGACCACAGACGTTACATGGGGTCTGGATCTTCTCACACGTCTCTGGCTGTGGAAAATATTGGGTAAAGGAACCGATAGGTTGGACTTATATAGGAGACCTGAAGCTGTTTGCCGTTGTGTCATTTTTGATCATCCTGCTAATTCAATGTATTTTCTGTTTTTTTTAAACCATTTGTGACGTTTCCAAGTATCTGACAACTTTTACAATCTTTATTTCTCAGGTTTTGAATCAGTCTGAAGTTCTGAACCAGAGCGATAATACAGATATCGAGGTAAAAGAAGAGACAAATGTGAGCGGTGATGAGCCGAGCAACCAGGAGACTCCTACATATAACAGCTCTGGTGAGTGGTAGCCACTAAATGCAGATTATAGCCACACGCTAACATTATCCACTGGATGCAACAATTTTATTTCAAAATAAAACGACATAATTTATTCGATAGAATTTAAGCCTGAAGAAAGTGGAATACTTCTCACTTATAAAATCAATGTTAGAATGGCTGTTTAATCCTGATATTAAATTGAGCCTTGATAAAATGTTTTTATTTTAGTGGTTAAAAAATAATTTGTTTTGTGTAGCTATTTTGTGTAGCTATATTCTTGCAATATTTTCAAAAAACGCTCAAAACCACACTCAAGACATTTATGAACCCTTCAGGTGCTTCACTGAAATTAAAGCAAAGTGGAAGGAACAAATCAATATGCTAGTTTTTCCCACAAAAATGTTGCTTTAGCCCCAAATATTTCAGTTTCACAAGAGTAACAGGAGAAATTGACCTCAAAATTTGTTGTGCAATTTCTCCTGAGTACACCGATACCTTATATGTGGTGGAAAACTACTGCTTGGGTGCACGGCCGGACTCAGAAGGGAAGGAGCACCAGTTGACGTTTGGAGCCCAGAATTGGGTGGAATAGATAGTGAACGCTATGTTTCGTTTATAGAGCTACTGATGTGCTTAAACAGTGGAGCTCCCCCACAAGTGACCCCATGTTAGAAACTACAATGGTCAAGGAATTTATGTTGAAGTAGGTTGAACACCTTGAACCTACAGCTGCTTCACAGAATTTTATAATGTTGAGCCATGAAAATTCTTTCCCACAAAAATAATGTATTTAGCCCCAAATATTTCATTTTCACATGGGTAGCAGGAGAAAATGGACTACAAAATTTGTGATGAAATTTCTCCTGAGTACACTTTCCCCATATGTAGTGGGAAACTACTGTTTGGGCACACTGCTGAGCTTTGAAAGGAATAAATAAGTTTTGGATCGCAGACTTTGATGAATTGGTGTGCAGGCGCCACATTGCATTTGTAGAGCTATTGAGGTGCAAAAATAGGAAATTCCCCACATGTGACCCTTTTTTGGAAACTATACCCCTCAAGGAATTTATCTAGATGTGTGATGAGCCTCTTAAACCCACAAGTGCTTCACATAATTTTATAACATGCAGACTTTGATGGAATGGTCTGCTAGTGCCATGTTGCATTTGCAGAGCCTTTTAGGCATTTTGAAAACTGCACCCCTAAAGAAATGTATCTAGGGCTATAATTATAATAATTTTTTTAGTTTTACTGCTATATGAATTTCTAATGTGATGAAATGTATAAGTTATGCGAAGTACATTAGACTATAATGGTATGTATCTACGATCAGGATTCACAGTGTTTTGGACACAGCATGTTTCAGCTGCGTCCAAGACGCTGCGATGTATAATACAAGCACAGTAGAAGGGATTTCTAGAATTCCCAAGCCAACTGTGCATGTACTGAACGCAGCATAAACTGAGCTGCAAGTCAATTCTTTGCTGCAGAGCCGCAAGCATTATGCAAAGGGAGAACAGAGAGAAAGACCACAACTGCCCGAGCCCTGATTGTGGGCATGAGCAGCTGCGGTCTCCTGCGGAGGAGACTCACGGCCTGGCAGGTCAGGACCCACCGCATCCAGGATGCAGCGGGTCCTGATCGTGTGCACATACCCTAAATAAGTTTTGTGTTAACAAGGTAAACTCAAATTTTAACAATTTGTGGATGTGTAGCATTCATTTGAAGCAAACCGTAATGCAAAGGCCACGTTTCTCAGAGAAGGTTTCAAAATGGTAAATTATATCCTTTTGTATTTCCCTCTTGGAGTATACTCTGCAACTTTTTTGTGTTTTTCCCTTCCTCTCAATTTGGGGAACTTCACCAGGAAAATGTTACACAGGTGCAATATGGGCACCATCAGTTTCAGAAGTACTGAGACCCTCGCCTTACTGACTGCCAAACATTAAGGCCTTGATGACTGCCTCCTGAAACTGCAGGAAGATCACCCTATTGCCTGCACATCGAAAAAGCACAAAAGCTTGTACAATGCCATCTATACAATGTACACGTCCAGCTTTTTATACCATACTTTTACTTATCGCATGGCACTGTATGACTTAAGCACCTTATCTGAGAGATTTACAATCCCGTGAATTTATTATAATCTAAGTTTGGCACTTCTGTTGTGGCACCTTGGACAGTGACTGGTGAGCTATGGTCACCGTATTGTGGTCAAGATAAGGACATCCCTCTTATCCTTATACTTCAGCACTGGGCTCTGGTTTCACAATTTTTCAGCAGTTGAGGTGTATCTTTACCTCAATGATTTTTTTTCCCCGCAGTGCCGCATATAAGGCCAGGGCCACACGGGGACTAATGTGATCCTCGCATGACACTCGGCTCGCACTAGCAGCACAGCGGGAGCCAAGTGTCATGCGAGTGTCACTGCGACTGAGGTCCGATCATGTGATCAGACCTCAGTTGCGGGGGATCGGCCGGCGCTGCTGAGGGGAGGGATTTATCTCCCTCTCTCCTCCCTAGCCGGCTATTGTCTTTCTTGCGCTGCACTCGCGGTATACCGGTGTACTGCGAGGGCAGTGTGATCTTTCTCTTGCCCCATAGACTTGAACGAGTGCGAGAGAAAGAGTCTTGCATTACAGTCGCAGCATGCTGCGATTGTTTTCTCGGTCCGATTAGGTCTGAGAAAATAATCGCTCATGGCTGCTGGCACAAAGGTTTATATGGTCCGAGTGGAATGCAATGTTTTATCGCACTCCACTTGGTCCGATTTTCATGCCGTGTGTCTTAGGCCTTACAGTACATCTGGCAGAGAGGGACTAGAATAGTAAGATGCTAGTGTAGAAGTTATCCATGTAGAGATGATAATGTGATCCAGCAGTGGGTGCACTAATTCCAATATTATTTTCCCACTCATTTTCAATACAGAGGGTATTCAGAGGAGTCAATCCGGGTGTCTCTTTCATCGCAATTTTTAAAGGGAACCTGTCAGGTCCCGTATGCCTTCTAACCTAGAAGCAGGGTGATGTGTGGCCTAGGAATCCCTTCCCACCTATCCCTGTGTTGTAATCGTGCGTAATATGAATGTATAAAACTGTTTTTTATTACTTATGTGTTCCGTATGTAAATGAGCAGAGGCTCTAGTTAGGCCACCCTTGATGGCTCAAAGGAAATGTGGAAAGTTCTGGGAGAAAATAGTTATGACTTGTTACACAGATCCCTATGTACATGAGAGAGGATGGGGCCCAAAATAAAAGAAATAAACCATTTGGGGTTGGCATAATCAGAGGCTAGTGAGATATTAAGCTCATCAAATTTTTTTCAAATATATTTTGAAATTAAATCTACAGTATAAGGATTTAAATATTTGGGCATGAGATAAAGAACAGGAAATCGTTGGCATAAGTCGCAACGTTTCAGATTGTGGTTCTAATTGTATTTCCAGCTATATTGGGCAAACTGTTATAAAAAAGCAACACACATTTAAGGTTTTAATACTTAGTGTGAAAACACTTAAGGAGACTGAATCCAATATAAAATCTAATTTTATTGAAAAATATGCATATAATAAAAATGTACTTTCCATAGGTCAGATAATGAGGTAGGAGGATTGAAAAACACCCATCCATCCCAGGCACTAGCCGCAATAACCCATCTTTACTCCATAATCTAAGTAATAAATATTAACTCAAGTGAGTTTGTAATGGAGATACACCATGGGAAACACTTAATCTAACATAAAGACAAGTAGTTCATAACTTACCCATGGTGTAAACAAAGAGGGTACAAGCTGGCAGTCCCAAAATGAGTGAGTGGGCAACCTTTCTCCCGGACGCGCGTTATCGCCAAATGCTTCCTCAGCGGGGTGCAGGCAGGTGAATGTGCCACTCATACTACTCCACATTTTATATTCCCATACATTGGCATCAGGGGAGGTGATTTAAGGAGGCAGTTGGCCCAAATGGAGTGCCGGTGGATAGTCACCCTAGGTACTATGGCCCCTATGGGGCTCAATGAGAAACTTAGTTTCTCTCCTTTTCTCTAAGCCCTCCATTGGGACTGCCTCTTTATGACCTCTAGTTCGATGGGGACGCCCTGATGGTTCTACCCTCGTGTGAAGTAGTTTATGATATAACAACTATCATGAGATAAAATATGGGATTGAATTATCATGATAAGGAGAGGTTATTGGTTCACTCTCTGTACTGTGGTCTAATTGCTCGTTTTTATTGTGCCTGTTTTTAATTGTATGTTTTGTTATTTTAATAGTAATTTCCATATATATCTGCTCCATTGATATGATGAACACATTGGTGATGGAATTTTTCAATAAAATTAGATTTTATATTGGATTCAGTCTCCTTAAGTGTTTTCACACTAAGTATTAAATCCTTTTGGGAGTATATTCTATGACATCATCCATACGGGGGGAATATGATTGTTTTTCACTATGTTAAAACCGTATAAACTGCCTTCCCCCTTTTTGTCTATGACCTATTTGATAGTACACATTTAAGGTTTGTTATTCAAAAAAAATAAAATTCGCTTTACTTTTTGGCAGATGACTATACCAGAAGCTCAGAGAGGCGTGTGCTGTTGGATTTTGAAGTCTATAACCCTGATATACAAGTTGCACATGAAGAAGTCAATATCGCTGATATACCCTCATCTTCTAATTTTTCACACACTGATCAAAATACAATTCACAGAAGGGGTACAAAACATCAATCGTCTCATACAAGTATGAAGCTATTTTCATGTTTAGAATGTGGAAAATATTGGAACCAGAAATCAGATCTTATTAGACATCAGAGAATTCACACAGGGGAGAAACCGTATTCATGCCCAAAATGCGGGAAACATTTTACACGTCGATCAAGTCTTGTCATACATGAGAAGAGACACACAGGGGAAAAGCCATATTCGTGTTCAGACTGTGGAAAATATTTTATTCAGAAGTCAGATCTTGTTATGCATCAGAGAATTCACACGGGTGAGAAGCCGTACTCATGTTCAGAATGTGGAAAATGTTTTAACAAGAAGTCATATCTTGTTAAACACCTGAGAATTCACACAGGTGAGAAGCCGTATTCATGTTCACAATGTGGGAAACATTTTACCCAAACATCACATCTTGTTAATCACCAGAGAATTCACACAGGGGAGAAACCATATTCATGTTCCGAATGTGGGAAATATTTTAAACATAAATCAAGTCTTCATACACATCAAAAAATGTCATGTAATTTATGAAATGTATGCAATTACCAATAAACATCTTTAAAGCAAAAAGAATACAGGGAATGCATTTACATTAGGTGATAAGTCTGGACATTTCTATGATATATTCTTTTTTTTTTAAATTATATTTTCAAAGGCGATAATTGTATAAAATTAAGATTTTTGGTACTCACCGTAGAAGCAAAGATGATTGCTCTACGCATGCGGATTTCGGTGCGGATTTGGTGCGTTTTTTTTCTGCAAGTGCAGAAATCTTTTAGAGCCTGCGGAATTTTCTTAAGAAAATTCCATTTTCTAGCGCGCACAGGGCCTAACACTAGATCTTCTTGGTTGGCAGGAAAAAGGACAGATGACTGTTACGAGGGGGACCCGGGGAAGCGTGCCAAGATGGGGAATGGACAGCTTCCGCCGGTCAAGGTCCACTGTGCGGTGTAAGGGACCGCTGCTATGGTGGGTGAAGAGTGAGCGGGTTGCTGCTAGCGATCGTCTGGAATGTCACAGACGATCTACGTACACCGGTCTGCCCTAACCCGTGAGGGTTGTATGGCAGGGATCACACGGCTCGGTGTACCTGTTGCACGGGGAAGCACAGAGGTGCCCACGCACGTGTGCCAGTGGAAATCACGAGAATATGGCACGAGGGTAGCACAGAGGTGCCCACGCACGTGTGCTTTCTATAACCAGGTGAGTCCGGTGGAGACTCGAGGAGCTCACCAGGAACACGGCCTGTCGAAGGAGCTACAAGGCAGGGACACGGCCTGCAAACTAGGTGCTGCCTAAGCAGCAAGGGCCAAGCCCACGGAAGACAATGCCTGAGCAGTGGCGTGGCAGCACGCTGCCAGACATCCAAACATAGAAGGACGGTCGCGCGCCGCCATGATGGCAGGAGGAGCTTTTAAGGAGGTGTCGCTCCAGCCATGGGTGGGCGCGAGGCGGAGATGACGGACTTGACCCAATCAGGATCCACGACGTCCCAGCCTGGCCAGTCAGGATTCACCACGTCACCAGCCTCATCATCAAGCCGTGTGACGTGAGTGGGCGAATCAGGACCCACCAAGCATTGCACATGCTCACCCTCCTGCCTCTGGGAAATAGAGGCGGGATCCTCGGTCTCACAATGTGTAGAGATAACGGGAGTCTCACTGCTTCCCTGAGCAGAAAACCTCTGCACATTGCGCAACCTCACAGACCTTCGGGGCTGCTGAGCAGGAGGAGCCGCGGCAGGCAAGGAATGGGAGACCGCCTCATTTCTTGCAACAGGAGTACCACTAGGTGTCACCCTTGTGCTGCCTCTCTGAGGAGGTTTCTCCTGCACTCTGCGCAGTCTGGCAGACCTTCGGCGCTGCTGAGCAGGAGCGCTCGTGGCAGGCAAGGAGACTGCCTCATTCCTTGCCACAGGAGAGCCACGAGGTGTAACATTACCCCCCCGTCTAGGCCCCCCCCCCCTGCCCGTGCTCGAAGGCCGCTATCAAACCCGGGGTGTGGATATGATCCTCCAATTCCCAGGACCTATGCTCCGGACCACGGCCGACCCACTCCACGAGGTAGTACCTCCTGCCCCGTATGACTTTTGTCTCCACAAGCTTCGCCACCTCAGGGTCGTCGAACGGAGTGTCGGTTTGAGGCGTCAGGGACCCCGAGAACTTATTAAGTCGTACGGGTTTCAGGAGGGACACGTGAAAGGTGTTGGCTATAGCCCAGCGTGGAGGGAGCTGGAGTCGGTATGCCACCGGGTTTACCTGCTCTAGTACTTTAAACGGACCCAGGTACCTAGGGGCGAACTTGGCTGCCTGTACCCGTAGGTTAACATTCTTAGAGGACAGCCACACTAGGTCACCAGGGGCGAAGGATGGTGCCGGGCGGCGGCGCACATCAGCTGTTGTCACCATCCGGTCTTTAGCCCTCTTAAGGGCCTCTTGGGTGTTATCCCAGATCTCCCGGGCCTCGGTCGCCCAATCCTCCACTCTAGGATCGGGTGACGTAATGGGCATCGGAACCGGGATTCTGGGATGTTGTCCGTTATTGAGCAGGAACGGAGTCTGGCCAGAGGATTCATGGACCGAATTATTAATGGCAAATTCGGCCCAAGGAAGGAGGTTAGCCCAGTTGTCGTGGTGCGCAGAGATAAAATGGCGGAGGTAAGTTACCAAGGTCTGATTGGTCCTCTCCACCAGTCCATTGGTTTCGGGATGGTATGCGGAGGAGATGTTCAGCTCTATCTGCAGGAGCTTACAGAGCTCTCTCCAGAAGCGAGACGCGAACTGGGGACCCCGGTCGCTCACCACCTTGTCAGGCATGCCATGCAGCCTAAATACATGCCTAATGAATAAGGTGGCGAGAGCACGTGACGTCGGGAGTCGTGGGAGAGGCACCAAGTGGACCATTTTAGAGAAGTGATCCGTGATGACCCATACGACCTTGTGGCCTGCTGACTTGGGCAGATCTCCCAGGAAGTCCATTCCCACCACTTCCCAGGGACGATCCGGCACTGGCAGTGGGTGAAGAAGACCTGCCGGTCTCTGCCGGGACGGCTTATTCCGTGCACATGACATACAGGCTCCCACATACTCCTGTATGTCCTGGGGTAGTCTCGGCCACCAATAGTGCCTGGTCACAAGGTCTCTGGTCCTTTTGACCCCAAAGTGACCCCCGACCTTGGAGGCATGGGCCCACGATAGCACCTCATTCCGTAATTCAGGGGGAACGAGGGTCTTTCCAGGTGGCACCTGGTCCAAGGAAGTGGGAGTGACCATCCTCAAGCTGTCCGGGGGTAGTATAAGACGAGGCTCCTCCTCGTCCTCCTCCAACACAACCATACAACGTGACAAGGCATCGGCCCGTACGTTTTTCTCACCGGCCAGGTGGCGGATAATAAAGCGGAACCGGGAGAAGAACAAGGACCAACGGGCCTGCCTTGGGTTCAGGCGTTGTGCTGTCTGGAGGTATGTGAGATTTTTATGGTCGGAAAATACTTCAAATGGATGCTTCGCACCCTCCAGGAGATGCCGCCATTCCTGGAATGCTAGTTTCATCGCCAGTAACTCCCTATCCCCTATGGAGTAGTTCCTCTCGGCCGGAGAAAAGGTTTTGGAGAAAAAGAAACATGGATGCTTCCTTCCTCGTTCGTCTTTCTGGTACAGGACTGCACCAGCACCGACCGAAGAGCCGTCTACCTCTAGTAGGAAGGGTTTGGAGATGTCTGGACGATGAAGGATGGGAGCTCTGGAGAAGTAAGTTTTGAGAGTGTGAAATGCCGCTACCGTTTCCCGTGTCCATGCTTTGGGATTAGCGCCCTTGCGGGTAAGGGCAATGATGGGTGCTGCCACCGTCGAGAAGTTGGGAATGAACTGGCGATAATAATTGATAAACCCCAAGAATCGCTGGATCGCTTTCAGCGAGCGGGGCTCAGGCCATTTCATCACTGTCTCCAACTTCCCCGGATCCATTGCTAACCCCTGACTGGACACGATATACCCCAGGAACGGCAAGGATTCACGTTCAAAAACGCACTTTTCTAGCTTAGCATATAACGAATGGGTGCGGAGCCTCTTAAGTACTCGGATGACATCCCTCCGATGGGTGGCAAGATCGGGGGAGAAGATAAGGATATCATCCAGGTATGCAACCACGGAAAGATACAAATCCTGGAAAACATCATTCACAAAGTCTTGAAATACGGCGGGGGCATTGCAGAGTCCGAAGGGCATTACAAGATACTCGTAGTGACCGTCCCTGGTGTTGAAGGCGGTCTTCCACTCATCGCCCTCTCGGACTCGCACTAGATTATACGCCCCGCGTAGATCCAGCTTCGTGAAGATCTTTGCCCCGCGGAATCGATCAAATAACTCCGTAATGAGGGGCAAAGGGTATTTGTTTTTGATCGTGATTGCATTTAATCCCCTGTAATCGATACAGGGGCGTAGATCCCCTTCCTTCTTTTGCACGAAGAAGAACCCCGCACCGGCTGGTGAAATAGACTTGCGAATGAACCCTTTTGCCAGGCTGTCCTGAATATATTTGCACATAGCCTCCGTCTCTGGAGCAGAGAGAGGATACACTCTGCCCCTAGGGGGCTCGGAGCCTGGCTTCAGGTCTATTCGGCAATCGTATGGCCGGTGGGGAGGAAGGGTATCTGCGGCCCTCTTGGAGAAGACGTCCCTGTAGGCCTCATAAGGTGTCGGTAAACCTGGCTCCCCTGTATTCCCTGAGGACCCAACCGACCTAATGGTAGCGGGTGGTTCGGTAGTCACGAGGTGCTCCCTACAGGATTCTGCCCATGATGAGATCTCCCCTGTTGCCCAGTTGAGTATAGGAGCATGCTGTCTCAACCAGGGGAGGCCCAGTAGGATCTCATCCGTCCCCCCTGGAAGCACCAGGAAGGACACCTGCTCATGGTGTCCTGGTGGTACTTCCATCCTGAGAGGGATGGTGATCTGGGTGATGGAATCGACTAGTAGGGACCCATTGACTACCCGAACCCTGAGTGGCTTGGGCAAGAGAACCAGGGGAACTGAGTATCGGGTTGCCAGGGAGGTCGAAATGAAATTGCCATCAGCGCCTGAGTCCAGGCAGGCCAGAGCAGAGAAGAGAGTAGTGCCAAACTGCAACTGGGCGCTGATAGTCAACCTAGAGGGAGAAGTAGCGTCTAGGAACCCCCCTCTGATGGAAACTAGACGCTGTCTTTTCCCGACGGTTTGGGACATCGGGTAGCTATGTGTCCCCTCTGCCCACAGGAAAAGCAGATGACACCAGACCGAGAACCTGGGGTAGAGGAGACCGCTTTGGACACCTCCATTGACTCCATGGAGTCGCTTACAGAGCTGGCTGGGAGACCTGTCTGGTGGAAGAAGGGAACCAGACGCTTTTTAGGCCGTGAGGACGTGGGTGCTGAAGAGACCTCGAGCCTCCGCTCCGCCTGGCGGATGTCTATGCGAGAGGCAACCACAATCAAGGACTCTAAAGTAGCAGGCACCTCACGCGTGGCCAGTGCGTCTTTGACGAACCCTGCCAGGCCTTCCCAGAACACAGGGACAAGGACCTTATCCGGCCAGTCCAGCTCTGCGGCAAGTGTCCTAAAGTGTACGGCAAAGTCCCCGACTGAAGCAGACCCTTGTCGAAGTCGTAGGAGGCGCAGCGCGGAGTCGTGGGTGACTTGAGGCCCGAGGAACACCATTCTCATGGCCCCAAGATAGGCTGCTAAGTTATTCACCACCCGATCTCCGCGCTCCCACAACGGCGTGGACCACTTCAGCGCTCTCCCTGTGAGCAGGGACTGGACGAAGGCTACCTTCGCCTTCTCGGTAGCGTAAAGAGTCGCGGACAGCTCTAAGTAGGTGGTGACCTGGTTTATAAAGCCACGGCACTCGGAGCTGTCCCCGCTAAAGCGCTCTGGAAGCGCAAGGCGAGGAGACCTTCCGCCCAATAGCACAGCCTGGGTAGCCGCTTGGGTGGCGACTGTCGTCAGAGTAGTCTTGTCGGAGGAAGACTGCTCCACTGCTGCCAATCGTGATTCCAACTGCTGCACATAACGCAGCAACTGCTGCTGCTCTTCTGCCATAGCCAGACCTTTGGCGCGACCGTAATGTTACGAGGGGGACCCGAGGAAGCGTGCCAAGATGGGGAATGGACAGCTTCCGCCGGTCAAGGTCCACTGTGCGGTGTAAGGGACCGCTGCTATGGTGGGTGAAGAGTGAGCGGGTTGCTGCTAGCGATCGTCTGGAATGTCACAGACGATCTACGTACACCGGTCTGCCCTAACCCGTGAGGGTTGTATGGCAGGGATCACACGGCTCGGTGTACCTGTTGCACGGGGAAGCACAGAGGTGCCCACGCACGTGTGCCAGTGGAAATCACGAGAATATGGCACGAGGGTAGCACAGAGGTGCCCACGCACGTGTGCTTTCTATAACCAGGTGAGTCCGGTGGAGACTCGAGGAGCTCACCTGGAACAGGAACACGGCCTGTCGAAGGAGCTACTGCCGGAGCAGCAAGGCAGGGACACGGCCTGCAAACTAGGTGCTGCCTAAGCAGCAAGGGCCAAGCCCACGGAAGACAATGCCTGAGCAGTGGCGTGGCAGCACGCTGCAGACATCCAAACATAGAAGGACGGTCGCGCGCCGCCATGATGGCAGGAGGAGCTTTTAAGGAGGTGTCGCTCCAGCCATGGGCGGGCGCGAGGCAGAGATGACGGACTTGACCCAATCAGGATCCACGACGTCCCAGCCTGGCCAGTCAGGATTCACCACGTCACCAGCCTCGTCATCAAGCCGTGTGACGTGAGTGGGCGAATCAGGACCCACCAAGCATTGCACATGCTCACCCTCCTGCCTCTGGGAAATAGAGGCGGGATCCTCGGTCTCACAATGTGTAGAGATAACGGGAGTCTCACTGCTTCCCTGAGCAGAAAACCTCTGCACATTGCGCAACCTCACAGACCTTCGGGGCTGCTGAGCAGGAGGAGCCGCGGCAGGCAAGGAATGGGAGACCGCCTCATTTCTTGCAACAGGAGTACCACTAGGTGTCACCCTTGTGCTGCCTCTCTGAGGAGGTTTCTCCTGCACTCTGCGCAGTCTGGCAGACCTTCGGCGCTGCTGAGCAGGAGCGCTCATGGCAGGCAAGGAGACTGCCTCATTCCTTGCCACAGGAGAGCCACGAGGTGTAACAGATGACCCCTTATTAACAACCATCTGGCCAAAGTCATTCCATTTGAAAGTTTAAAGTTGCACTCCAGCAATTTTCTTTGCCTATAAAATGGAAACTCCCCAGAAATAGCCTAGCTATGTCATTTATTTTAATCCTCACTAAATTCAATCCATGCATTTTTTGCCTTTCATTATAAGAGATTGGGTTGTGATCTCCGCTGTGACTACCAGTCCAGTACAAGCTCTCATGTGCAGACAGGAAGTCAGTCTATGACTTCCTGTGGACTGCAGGATGACATCATCATCTATCACCTCCACATGCATATTTATTACAAAACTTAAAATTGCTGAAAATTCAAAAACTGTCTTAGATTTTTAAATTGTAACAAATCCCATCCATACTATAGAAATATTTTTGTGCACATATATGTCCATGTCTACTTTACTTTGTCAGTAGTTTTAAAATATTTGAGTAATTTCAGTGACTTACAATTTTAACATTTGGTTTTGAAGAAAGAAAATTGCCTTCTATTTTCCTGCATCAAGCCAAGTTTGAAAAGGTTCATGGGTGTCAAAATTATAGAAACCTTTCTAAAAATGACAGCATATAAAAAAATATATATACACTTCTTGAGGGGTAGAGATGAGCAATTTTTTTCAAAAGTCAATTGAAAGTGCAAATTGAAAATACTTCAAAGCTTCTGATTGACCCAAAATGACATGTATGATATTCTGAGGTCTAGTACTATGTCCAATCCGAGTCAAACTCTTTAATGCAAAGATAGACTTTGTAATTTCAAAGTGATCTCATACTTTTTGATATTAAAGTTTCAAAAACTATCTTTTGGGCAGATGTGGTGTAATTTCTCTGGCAAACTACTGTATTTTTTATTTTATAAGACACACAGGATTATAAAACACACCCCAAATTTAGAGATAAAAAAGGTAAAGGTAAAGAAAAAAAATGGTGTCCGTCTGGTGGTGTCTTACTGGAGGGGGGGCGGCAGCGGTGATGGAGCGGGGTCACAGGAGGCAGGCGTGGTGCTGGAGTAGGGTGCTGCTGCAGGTGCTGCGAAGGGGTCTGTGCTAGCTGTGTGGAGTAGGGCGGTGCAGCGGGTGTCCCAGATGCTCTGTCGGCGGTGTGGGCTTGAAAGAAATGGCGCCCGGAGTCGGCGCGTGCGCAGATTGAACTCTCGGCTCAATGACAAGCCAAGATCTCATCTGTGCACCCTCCACCTCCAGGCTCCATTTTCCTGCAGGGAGATCAATGGGCTGTGCGCGCACAGATGAGATTTTGAGCCGAAAGCTCCATCTGCGCACAAGCCAACTCTTGCACCATTATTTGAAGCCCACACTGCAGACAGAGCGTCTGAGACAACCGCCCCACCGCCCTGCTCCACAGCAGCCCGCTCAGCCCCCACTGCAGCCAGCACAGCCCCCACCGCAACCAGCACCACAGCCAGCATAGCACCCATTCTCCACCTTCCGGTAAGCTACATTCGGAATTTAAAGGTAACCTGTCACCACTTTTTTGGACTATAAGTTGCGGCCACCACCACCGGGCTCTTATATCCAGCATTCTAACATGCTGTATATAAGAGCCCAGGCCACTGTGACAACATAAAAAACACTTTATAATACTTACCTAACGGTCGCTCCGTGGTGGAATAGGGCCTAATGGGCATCTCCGTTGTTCGGTGCGGGTGCCTCCCCTTTCGGCCATCTTTGTCCTCTTTCTGAAGCCTGTGTGCATGACGCGGCTACATCATACACACTCGGCGATCCTGCGCAGGCGCACTACAATACTTTGATCAAAGTGCTCCTGCTCAGGACCGGAATGCCGGCGAGTGTGGATGATGTCGGACCAGTCATGCACCGCTGCTAGAGAAGAAGGAGAACAAAGATGGCTGAAAGCGGCGGCTCCGGCACCGGACACTCCCATTAGGCCCTATTCCACCACAGCGTGACCATTAGGTAAGTATTATAAAGTGTTTATGTTGTCAAAAGCGGCCTGGGCTCTTATATACAGCATGTTAGAATGTGGTGACAGTTTCCCTTTAAGACGCACCCCTCATTTTCCTCCCACATTTTTGGGAGAAAAAGTGCTCTACATCAATTTTGCTAACCACAAAATAATGTGATCTTTATGAATTAAAAAAAATCACACTCCTTTCTTCCAGTCACCTATGTTTTTTTCTGTAAAATCCTGTTTACTAAGGAAGCTTTTCCATAATAATGTAACATATCTAATTATATTATTTAGATATGCTGAATATGCAAAAAAAAAAATGCTGAAATTGCAATCGGTATAAATAATAGGAAATCTATTCATGTCACAAACACTTCAAAATCCTTTCTAGAATCAACCTTTTTTTTTACCATTGACTCTGCAAAAACTCTTACTGTTGCTTTTATTCATTCTCGTCTGGACTATTGCAGCTCTCTACTAATCATTCTCCTTCTCACTAAACTCTCCTCTCTCCAATCCATCCTGAATGCAGCAGCAAAGATCATATTCCTCTCCAGCTGCTACACTGATGCCTCCACCCTGTGCCAGTCATTGCACTGGTGGCCCATCCACTACAGAGTCCAATATAATATAAACTTATCACTCTCACCCACAAAGCTCTCCACAATTCTGCACCACCCTACATCTCCTCCCACATCTCTGTCTATCACCCTACCCTTTCCCTCACTGGTTGGTGACCGGTTCATGCAGCAGTTTTTGAATACCTTATTTATTATATTGATGGCTGGACCATGTAATACAAGCAATTTTTACCATTTACCTTTTGTGCCACCCTTATTTTTTCATTGATTGTAGCTTGTGAGCAGGACCCTCACTCCTCTTGTTATCTGTTGAATTGTGTTATTCTGTATTGTCTCATATTGTCTGTACACATTCCCTCTGAATTGTAAAGTGCTGTGGAATATGTTGGCGCTATGGAAATAAAAATGAAAGTATTTAAAAACTGTTAGCGTTGGCATTTTATAGCTATATACAGTTAGGTCCAGAAATCTTTGGACAGTGACACAATTTTGGCGAGTTGGGCTCTGCATGCCACCACATTGGATTTGAAATGAAACCTCTACAACAGAATTCAAGTGCAGATTGTAACGTTTAATTTGAAGGTTTGAACAAAAATATCTGATAGAAATTGTAGGAATTGTACACATTTCTTTACAAACACTCCACATTTTAGGAGGTCAAAAGTAATTGGACAAATAAACCAAACCCAAACAAAATATTTTTATTTTCAATATTTTGTTGCGAATCCTTTGGAGGCAATCACTGCCTTAAGTCTGGAACCCATGGACATCACCAAACGCTGGGTTTCCTCCTTCTTAATGCTTTGCCAGGCCTTTACAGCTGCAGCCTTCAGGTCTTGCTTGTTTGTGGGTCTTTCCGTCTTAAGTCTGGATTTGAGCAAGTGAAATGCATGCTCAATTGGGTTAAGATCTGGTGATTGACTTGGCCATTGCAGAAGGTTCCACTTTTTTGCACTCATGAACTCCTGGGTAGCTTTGGCTGTATGCTTGGGGTCATTGTCCATCTGTACTATGAAGCGCCGTCCGATAAACTTTGCGGCATTTGGCTGAATCTGGGCTGAAAGTATATCCCGGTACACTTCAGAATTCATCCGGCTACTCTTGTCTGCTGTTATGTCATCAATAAACACAAGTGACCCAGTGCCATTGAAAGCCATGCGTGCCCATGCCATCACGTTGCCTCCACCATGTTTTACAGAGGATGTGGTGTGCCTTGGATCATGTGCCATTCCCTTTCTTCTCCAAACTTTTTCTTCCCATCATTCTGGTACAGGTTGATCTTTGTCTCATCTGTCCATAGAATACTTTTCCAGAACTGAGCTGGCTTCATGAGGTGTTTTTCAGCAAATTTAACTCTGGCCTGTCTATTTTTGGAATTGATGAATGGTTTGCATCTAGATGTGAACCCTTTGTATTTACTTTCATGGAGTCTTCTCTTTACTGTTGACTTAGAGACAGATACACCTACTTCACTGAGAGTGTTCTGGACTTCAGTTGATGTTGTGAACGGTTTCTTCTTCACCAAAGAAAGTATGCGGCGATCATCCACCACTGTTGTCATCCGTGGACGCCCAGGCCTTTTTGAGTTCCCAAGCTCACCAGTCAATTCCTTTTTTCTCAGAATGTACCCGACTGTTGATTTTGCTACTCCAAGCATGTCTATCTCTCTGATGGATTTTTTCTTTTTTTTCAGCCTCAGGATGTTCTGCTTCACCTCAATTGAGAGTTCCTTAGACCGCATGTTGTCTGGTCACAGCAACAGCTTGCAAATGCAAAACCACACACCTGTAATCAACCCCAGACCTTTTAACTACTTCATTGATTACAGGTTAACGAGGGAGACGCCTTCAGAGTTAATTGCAGCCCTTAGAGTCCCTTGTCCAATTACTTTTGGTCCCTTGAAAAAGAGGAGGCTATGCATTATAGAGCTATGATTCCTAAACCCTTTCTCTAATTTGGATGTGAAAACTCTCATATTGCAGCTGGGAGTGTGCACTTTCAGCCCATATTATATATATATAATTGTATTTCTGAACATGTTTTTGTAAACAGCTAAAATAACAAAACTTGTGTCACTGTCCAAATATTCCTGGACCTAACTGTATGCAGTGAGAAAACAGACTGCAGCATTGTCATTCAAGAGGCTTACAAGTCGCAGCAAATTTGACTCTGTTAAAAAGGTTATTGTTTTACTAAGACACAGAACCGTGGAACATACAGTAGATATCAAGGCGATGGAACACAAACATTATGGCAGAGTACTGATGGTGTTTACAGCGCGACAACCCAGATCAAAACTATTCCAGAGCCATATATTTAAAATATATCCACACCTCCACCATATAAAAATAATGGGCCTATACAAGGATATAATTATCTCACTTGGATACAGAATTTACCCAAAAGTGTGAATTAGGATAAAAAATTTTATAAAAGGAAAAATAACATATTTTGACCAAAAAGTCTTTTAATCCTTATTTAATGTTACCCTCTTTTTATGAATTTTCTATATAAAGATCACTCAGTGGATATATTACATATTGTTCTCTCTAGATTTTTTTTTATATATGAACCTATATTTAATCCACTTGAGACTATATGTTTTCCTTTCCTTTTTATACACACTAAAGGGGGCTTTACACGCAGCGACATCGCAAGCACCCGCCCCCATCGGTTGTGCGTCTTGGGTAAATCGCTGCCCGTGGCGCACAATATCGCTAGGCCCCGTCACACGCACTTACCTGCCTAACGACGTCGCTGAAGCCAGCAAACCACCTCCTTTCTTAGTCACAGCGACGTCACACGGCAGGCGGCCAATAGAAGCGGAGGGGCGGAGAGCAGCCGACAGAAAGTGACGCCCACCTCGTTGCCGGAGGACGCAGGTAAGGTGTTGTTCGTCGTTCCTGGGGTGTCACACGTAGTGATTTGTGCTGCCTCAGGAACGACGAACAACCTGCGTCCAGCACCATCAACGATATTTGGGATTAGAACGACGTGTCAACGATCAATGATAAGGTGAGTATATTTGATCGTTAGCGGTCATTCGTACGTTTCACACGCAACAACGTCGCTGTCGATGTCGTTGCGTGTAACGGGGCCTTAAAAGTAATATTAGAGGCTCCCAAAGAAGAACAAATATTCTAATTATTCAGGACCCCTAACCACTAATAAGTCACTAAAATTTATAGTAAGGCACACTGTTCCTCTTATTATCTGGTAGTTGTGCTTCTAAGATCATTAAACTAGACCAGGGGTCGGGAATCTTTTAGGCTGAGAGAGCCATAAACGCCAGATATTTTAAAATGTAATTCCGTGAGAGCCATACTCACCAGGGGGGTCAGCAGAAGGTCCCAAGAGTAGTGATGGGCGAACCCCGCAATGTTCGGAAGATAAAAAATATAGTTAATAATAAATATTGTCATTATACCTACAGATCCCGAGACGTGTCCTGCAGACTCTGTCTCCCAGCCGCTTCTGCTTCCGGGTCCCATCATTGCTGTGCCCTCAGGTAACCACCACCGACTACAGGACCTGCCATGACTTCATAGCCATGTGACCAGTTTGGTGTGAATGTTGTATTACCTCGTGGGTTACATTCTGGTCTCATGGCTATGACGTCATGGAAGGTCCTGTAGTCAGTGGTGGTTACCTGGGGGCACAGCTGACTGGCATCAGCTATGCACTCAGGTGAAGTCTCTGACTGAACCATGGACGCAGTTAAACCCTGACATCACCGCGAACACGGCTGAAAACAGCCGAAGACTGCCGAGTGACGAGCAGTGGAGTGAAAACCCCAGGAAGTTAATGATCGGAACTGGAAGCAGAAGGGGCTGGGAGACAGAGTCTGCAGGACGCGTCGCAGGACCTGTAAGTATAATCATAATGTCTTTTTAATAATGTGCTTGTTTTTACAGCCTCTGGACCCGAACTGTAACACGAGCTTCCCAGGAAAGCTTGTGTTCGAGAAGGTGTGTACGAACACTGTGTTCGGTATGGACCCAGAACTTTACAGTTCGGGTTCGCCCATCGCTATCCAGGAGGCATTGTAGGCGATGCTGTGGGTATGGAGGAGGGGGTGTCGCAGCTCAATGGGTTGGTGATACTGCTGTGGGCTCGTGGGGTGTCACGGCGGCGGGGGTGATTGTTCTGCCGGCGGGCTGCTTTCAATCTCCTGCAGTTGATGAGATCGACTTCAAAAATATGGCCGCAGCGCGTGAATGATGTGATGGACTTCAAGAAAATGGCTGCGGAGTCCTATCTGTGTACACGCCGACTCTGCGGCCATTTTCTTGAAGTCGATCTCTTCAACTGCAAGAGATTCAATGCAATCTGCATTCTGCGACCGCGACACCCCACGAGCCCGCAGTATCGCCAGCCCAGCGCCACCACTGCCTGGTAAGCGATTTGTAAGACTCACCTCCATTTTTCCCCCAGTTTTGGGGGCGGGGGGGGGGGGGGTTAGTGCTTACAAACCGGAAAATACGTTCTGTTTTTTTCTGCGAGCCAGATGCAGCCATCGAGAGAGCCATATCTTGCTTGCGAGCCATAGGTTCATGACCCCTGAGCTAGACCCTGTCATTGGTCAGGTCACCAGCCCCTAATAAGCACAAACTGCCATTCAGCCACATGAAACATAATGGAGACTATTCAGGTTCAGCTTTGCCCTATGTTGCTTTTTATACTTTTCCTCGATGTGTGCTGGGACCAATAAAGTTTTTGCTTCAATATAGAAGGAGTTTCGGGGTCTTGGATCTTTCATGATTGTTACAAGTTTGCAGGTTATGGAGCAAACAGTGGAGTGATGAATGGAACAAAGCAAGATTATTACCTTGGTTCTATGAGGTAGGACGTCAGTAAGGATGAAGGGATGAATGAGGGTTACAAGATGGAGGATGTAGGATAAAGATAACAGGAGAATCCTCTCGTCAGTCCTAATGCACGTGCAGCCAAGATGGCACTGACCAGAAAGAAAGGATGTGAGGAAAAGACAGGAGGAGTTACAGAGCGCGGCATTATGGGAAAATTACAATATAATACATGAAAAACCTATTATAACAAAGGCCAGTAGGTGGCAGCAAAGTACAACAAAAACTGAACACTATACTATATAGAATGAATGGATGAAACATAGCAGATTAAATATATGTCCTTGAGGATGGCCGGACGGCACAGTCTTCTTCAAGAAATAATGTCGGCTAGATATCTTCCAAGGAGGCTGAGCACATGCCATAATTTCCCAAAAGGCAGTGTAATCCAGTAATTAGTACAGCTATACTGCACCGCCAGCAATCTGCCCAGGTGGGAATGGAGTGGTCTAAGCCACACGATGAAAATCGCTGCGAGTGGAGTGCGATAAAGCATCGCATTCCACTCGGACCAATTCTAGCCTGTGTGACAGCACACATGAGCGATTATTTTCTCAGCCCTAATTGGACCGAGAAAACAGTCGCAGCATGATGCGGGTGTAATGCGATCCTGATTTTTCTTGCACCCATTCAAGTCTATGGGGCAAGAGAAACATCGCACTGCACTCGCAGTACACCGGTGTAATGCGAGTGCAGGGTGAGAATGGCAATAGCCGGCAAAGGAGGAGAGAGGGAGATAAATCCCTCCCGCCCCTCCACAGCACTGGCCCGCCCCTCCACAGCGCTGGCCCGCCCCTCCGCAAAACCGGCCCATTCCCCACAGCTGTGGTCCGATTGCATTGATCGGACCTCAGTCACAGTGACACTCGCATGACACTCGGCTCCCACTGTACTGCCAGTGTGAGCCGAGTGTCATGCGAGGATCGCAGTAGTGCCCCGTGTGGCCCCGGCCTATGCGGATAACTGGAAGGGTATTGTTGTTTCCTAACCAGACTATCAAATCTGAAAAAAAAAATACAATGAAAAGGAGGAAGAGTAGAAGTAGGACAAGCAGTAGGCGATGATGATACTGTTGTTGATGATAATGACCATTTTGCAGTAAAGGATGACGAGGGTGGAGGATGACAGTGCCGCTCACATTGCTTTTCCCATGTCAGATGGTGATGACACCTCATGTAGTGATAGAGGTAGTATAGTGTCTGCTTAGTACAAGCAGGAACGTCCTCAGCTTATTTTGTGTCTGCTGCAAACTCTACAATAAATTTACCTTGGAAAAGTCGAAAATAATTCTCACTGCGTAGATGGCCGCACAGTCACCACCACCAGGTCCACAAGCCGAGCGTTCAGTGGAAGCGGATCTGCTCCTGGAAGGTTTTGCTCTTTTTGTCACACGTCAGTGTTGTGGACGGGCGCGGGGCGCTGCTCTCTCTCTCTCTCTGCGGGGGCTCGGGTCCGGCGCTGCTTGCTGATGCTCGAGCTACGGGCAGGATCTGGGATACTCGAGCGGCGCTCCTCGCCCGCACAAGTGAAAAGGGGAATTGTTTTTGGGATTGTGTCTGTGACGCCACCCACAGTGTGTGGTGAAGGTGGGCACCACCGCTGCTGATGACGGGGATCCCGGGAGCGGTGTTAGGGAGCAGCTGAGGTGTTGTTGTCCCCCTTCGTGGGTAGGGGTTGGTTGTCCCAGGGCCCCGGTGTGGAGATGGGGATGCAGGGTAGGTGAGGTGCAGGGTCGCGGGGGCAGCGCGCTGGGGTGCCGGACGGCACGGGTGTACTCACTCAGCAGAAAGTATGACACAGTCTCCGGTAAAACAAACGGCTGGATGGACGGGTCCCACAGCCAGCTGCTGCTACTTCTCCCAGTCAGTTGGTGGCGGCTGCCTTTCCCTGCACCTTGTAGTGTTCGGCTATGATGGCTTCCCACCGGTAGCCCGCACCCCAGCGTGTATGTGCTGTAGGAGCCCGTTTGCCCGCAGGCTGTGGCCCTGGGAATTCTAGCTGTGATGCGGTAGCTCTATTTCCCTTTCCTTGTGTTTGGACTGTCGCCTTCTTACGGGTCTTGGTCGTTAGAGAACCCCTGGGGTCCCGGTCACTAACGGATTTGACCTTTTCAGCGGCTCCAAGCCTGGTCGGGGTCCGCAACCCTGCTGGTTGGTGCTGGCTGCACTTCGATGCACGGTTCGGTACCGGCGGGCCACCGCCCCACCCCGGTCCTACGGAGCAACGTTGATTCGCCTCTCCTGCAGACAGCCACCACCGTCTGCCAACCTTGCTGGACGTGCCCGGGCTCCAACCCGGACACCTGCAGTAGCTCTGCACACTTTGCTGCTCTGCACTAGACTCTGCTCTGCCCGAGCTCCACTCCCAACTGAAACTGACTACAGTTTCCCGCCTCCAGGACTGTGAACTCCTCAGTGGGTGGGGCCAACCGCCTGGCTCCACCCCACCTGGTGTGGACATCAGCCCCTGGAGGAAGGCAACAAGGGTTTTGTGTTTGACTAATGGACCTGACTGGGGGTGTGGGGTGTGTTGGTGTCTTACCTGTGACGACCTGGCTAGTCCAGGGCGCCACATCAGCTCTATTCTGTGTCACCGCTGCCACCGTCCTCCACCTCTGATGTCCTTCCCTCCTTGTCATTACGATCTTTCTAGATCGTGTCCATCACACAATCATCATGATCTAAAAGTTCACAAGTGTCATTGGCCCCTGATAATTCTCACCTCAGGAATTCTGGAGAATTGAAAAAAGTGAGCACAATTTCCTCTCTAATAAATTCACCTATTTCTATTATCTGTCCGATTATCCTCTATCACAAGAATTGGAATTAGTCGACATAATTTCCTATCGACTCTCTTGTCTCCATTGCGGGTGCTTTTCTTTTTTTTTGCAACAGTTGATGCAAATATTCAAAAAACATTTTCAGATTCCATTTTTTTTCACAAATGTGTAATTGTCAGCATGGTGGCTGAATACTTAGCACTGTGTAGTAGCTCAGTGGTTAGCACTGTATGGTGGCTCAGTGGTTGACACTGTATGGTGGCTCAGTAGTTAGCACTGTATGGTGGCTCAGTGGTTAGCTCTGTACGGTGGCTCAGAGGTTAGCATTGTATGGTGGCTCAGTGGTTATCACTGTACGGTTGCTCAGTGGTTATCACTGTACGGTTGTTCAGTGGTTAGCACTTTACGGTTGCTAAGTGCTAAACACTGTATGGTGGTTCAGTGGTTAGCACTGTATGGTGGTTCAGTGGTTAGCACTGTATGGTGTATCAGTGGTTAGCACTGTACGGTGGCTTAGTGGTTAACACTATACACTGGCTCAGTGGTTAGTCCTGTGCGGGGGCATCAGTGGTTACCCCTGTATGGTGGCTCAGTGGTTAGCACTGTTGCTTTGAAGCATTAGGATCCTGGGTTCAAATTTCACAAAGGACAACATCTGCAAGAAGTTTGTATGTTCTGGTGCTTCTGTTGGTTTCCTCCCACACTCCAAAGACTGATAGGGAATGTAGATTGTGAGCCCTAATGGCGACAGTGTTGCTGATGTATGAACCTCTAAATTTTAAAGTGCTGCGGAATTGGCGCTATATAAACTATCATTATTATTATTATTAGATAGATAATAGATAGGCACAATGGCTCAGTGGTTAGCCATGCAGTATTGTGGTGGCTCAGTGGTTAGCACTGGAGTCTTGTGGTGGCTCAGTGGTTAGCACTGCAGTCTTGTGGTGGCTCAGTGGTTAGCCCTGTAGTCTTGTGGTGGCTCAGTGGTTAGCCCTGTAGTCTTGTGGTGGCTCAGTGGTTAGCCCTGCAGTCTTGTGGTGGCTCAGTGGTTAGCCCTGCAGTCTTGTGGTGGCTCAGTGGTTAGCACTGGAGTCTTGTGGTGGCTCAGTGGTTAGCACTGCAGTCTTGTGGTGGCTCAGTGGTTAGCACTGGAGTCTTGTGGTGGCTCAGTGGTTAGCACTGCAGTCTTGCAGCGCTGGGGTCCTGGGTTCAAATCCCTCCAAGGACACCATCTGCAAGGAGTTTGTATGTTCTCCCTGTATTTGTGTTGGTTTCCTCACACACTCCAAAGACTGATAGGGAATGTAGATTGTGAGCCCCAATGGGGACAGTGATGAGGTCTGTAAAACTGCAGAATCAATGTCGCTATGTGAGAGTAAAATAAATGCATTTTAAAATGTGAATAACAAATCCAAAAAGTGGTAGATTGCGGATATTTATTTACATCCCCTGAATATAAAAAAATAATAAATCTGAACCCCCCAAAATAGCCTCATTAAAAAAAATCACTCCCTCGTGACCAAAGGAAAGTGATAATGAAGAATAACAAAATACATCAGAAGAGACATCAGAGAAGACGGCAGCAGACGAGTGCCATGACAACCAGCTCACGCTGAGCCTCCTGGTCATGTGACCCTGACTCCTCCCACACATGTGACTGATCACATGATGGTGACGTCACCGCAGGTCCTGTGAGCACAGAGCCGCCGTATATCCGGTGTGTGGAGGTGAGTCTGTGCATATGTCGCTTATCTTAAGTGCATTGTTCCCTATTTCTCCCTAATTTATCGCTATTCCTTTTGTGCCAATTTTTTTTTTCTTCTAGAACTTTTTTTTTATCTTTAACGTTTATAATTTTAAGTAAAAACTACTTTTTTCAATGAAAACAAACATTTAAGGGGCTTATTTACATGTTATTTACATTTCTGTGAAGCCGCACTGGCCTGTGCAGTCTGTATTAAAGCTAAGTTCACACAGGGCAGCTTTTGCTGCGTTTTTGGTGCGTTTTTGTGGTCACAAAGATGCCCCTGCATGAATTTCCTTCTCCCAGCAAAGTCTATGAGATTTCTATGTTGCTGTCTACACAGTGCATGTTTTGGCTGCATTTTTCAAGATGCAGCATGTCAATTCGTTATAAAACTATGTGCCCCCGTGTGTGCGCTCTGCACCGCAGCGTAACGTCACTGCATGTGCACTTCAGAGCGCAGATGAAAAGCTCCATTCTGAAACTTCGGTGACTGCAGAATTCGTGCGCTCTGGATGCTGCCTCTCCCTATAGACAGAATGGAGACCGCATGCAAAGCGCACGGAAGAAGTGACATGTTGCCTTTTAGAACGCAGCGATTTGGCAGCATGCAAATCGCTGCATTCTAAAACGCAACGTGGGCATGGATTAGGCACAATCTACATTGTGCTGGGGACGCAGGACGCATGCAGTTACGCTGCGGTCTTGTGGTGGCTCAGTGGTTAGCGTGGTTAGTGGTTATACACAGTGTAACTGCATGCAAATACGCAACATGTGCACAGAGCCTTACCGCGTTTTTGAGCCCTTCCAGTCAATACATTTGACTTAAAAAACGTATTGGGCAAAACGCGGTAAAAACGCATTGCGTTTTTTTGCCGAGGTGCGTTTTTGATGCACTGATAAAAAAGATGCCGCGTGTGAACATAGCCTTAATATACTTACCGATCGCCACCGTCAGCGCCGATCCGTCTCTCTGCAGGAGAATATGACTGATGACCAGGACCACACAGCGCCGCTTTCTCAACAACCAGGGGCAGACATAGAAATCATGGGGCCCGATAGCCAAAATCATAATACGGTTCATTCGCAGTGCTTACGCGCAGTCATAAATGGATAGACCTCCCAACTATTAAACAGAAGTGGGACATGCATCATGGCACGAATATAGTCATTTTGCCCCTATTGAGGCCCCTTAGTGTTCTCACCTACTACAGTACTCCTTTCATGACCTCCATAGACTGTGACCCCCCCAAAAATGCCCCTCACATACAGTGGGATGACCTCACACTGCCAACAGGTCGACATGAGTTCTTCACCTTTTTGAATATTTGCCATTTTTCTTGAGTGACTTCAGCATCGCATTTAGTGACCGTCTGTATCGCCATCAATGTATTCACACCAGTTTTCTGGAGTAGCCGGGCTGCCTTCCTTCATAATCAGAAGCTGCACTAAATTCTTCAGTAGACCTGCTGAATATCCAGCTCAAAGGGGTTGTCCTGTGCTGCAATTTCTATCCATGTGATAGGTCATCGATAGCAGATCGATGGGGGTGTGATACCGGAAACCAAACTGTCACAGGTGACACAGTCATGTGGTTTCTGGCAATAGAAGATCACAATGTTTGGCTGCGCAGAATGTACCCTGACTTTCCATTGTTCCTGATGTTAGTATTTATTGTTGGATAGCTTTCCTGATGGGTTTGCATCTCTTCCCTTTTAAGACCAACGGAGCCCTCCTTCCACCCAACTGCAGATCATCCATATTCTTCATCTGTTTAAATACTCCCTTCTTCCTTGGACTGGTGCTGATGATATTATTCAGTTAATTCTAGCTCTGGATGCAAGCAGGTGGCTTGTACTAATCTGAGGTGTTGTTGCTTTTACTTTGCTGAACTTCTGCCTGTGTCATCTGTGGATAAGTAGTTCATGCTTTTCCCCCTGTGTGTCCTCCTTGTGTTTTCTTTAGCGTCTAGTAGGGTTGACAAAGAGCTCATCCCGTCCGTTCCCTATTTAGGGCCCAGCAATAGGGATTCCTAGGGTCAGGTATCCTGCTCGTCACAGAGGTGTGGAACCTATCTAGGATGGTGAGGGATCCCAGGGACCAGCGATAGGTTTGGTCAGGGGTTACCATCTCCCTCTTCCCTACAGTGCTGGCTAAAAGTATTGGCACCCCTGCAATTCTGTCAGATAATACTCAGTTTCTTCCTGAAAATGATTGCAATCACAAACTCTTTGGTATTATTATCTTCATTTAATTTGTCTTCAATGGAAAAAAAAATTGTCATAAAGTCAAATTGGATATAATTCCACACCAAACATAAAAAAGGGGGTGGACAAAAGTATTGGCACTGTTTGAATAATCATGCGATGCTTCTGTAATTTGTGTAATAACAGCCCCTGTAACTTACCTGTGGCACCTAACAGGTGTTGGCAATGATAAATCACACTTGCAGCAGTTGACATGGATTAAAGTTGACGCAACCTCTGTCCCGTGTCCTTGTGTGCACCACATTGAGCATGGAGAAAAGAAAGAAGACCAAAGAATTGTCTGAGGACTTGAGAATCCAAATTGTGAGGAAGCATGAGCAATCTCAAGGCTACAAGTCCATCTCTAAAGACCGGAAAGTTCCTGTGTCTACGGTGCGCAGTGTCATCCAAAAGTGTAAAGCCCATGGCACTGTGGCTAACCTCCCTAGATGTGGAAGGAAAAGAAAAATTGACGAGAGATTTCAACGCAAGATTGTGCGGATGGTGGATAAAGAACCTCGACTAACATCCAAACAAGTTCAAGCTGCCCTGCAGTCCGAGGGTACAACAGTGTCAACCCGTACTATCCGTCGGCGTCTGAATGAAAAGGGACTGTATGGTAGGATACCCAGGAAGACCCCACTTCTTACCCCGAGACATGAAAAAGCCAGGCTGGAGTTTTCCAAAACTTACATGAGAAAGCCTAAAACGTTTTGGAAGAATGTTCTCTGGTCAGATGAGACAAGAGTAGAGCTTTTTGGGAAAAGCCATCAATATAGAGTTTACAGGAAAAAAAAAAAAAAGAATTCAAAGAAAAGAACACGGTCCCTACAGTCAAACATGGCGGAGGTTCCCTGATGTTTTGGGGTTGCTTTGCTGCCTCTGGCACTGGACTGCTTGACCGTGTGCATGGCATTATGAAGTCTGAAGACTACCAACAAATTTTGCAGCATAATGTAGGGCCCAGTGTGAGAAAGCTGGGTCTCTCTCAGAGGTCATGGGTCTTCCAGCAGGACAATGACCCAAAACACACTTCAAAAAGCACTAGAAAATGGTTTGAGAGAAAGCACTGGAGACTACTAAAGTGGCCAGCAATGAGTCCAGACCTGAACCCCATAGAAGACCTGTGGAGAGATCTCACAATGGCAGTTTAGAGAAGGCCCCCTTCAAATCTCAGGGACCTGGAGCAGTTTGCCAAAGAAGAATGGTCTAAAATTCCTGCAGAGCATTGTAAGAAACTCAATGATGGAACCGGAAGCGGTTGTTCACAGTTATTTTGGCTAAAGGTTGTGCAAGCAAGTATTAGGCTAAGGGTGCCAATACTTTTGTCTGGCCCATTTTTGGAGTTTTATGTGAAATGATCAATGATTTGAGTTTTGTTTCATTCTCTTTTGTGTTTTTTCATTGCAAGCAAAATAAATGAAGATAATAATACCAAAGAATTTGTGATTGCAATCATTTTCAGGAAGAAACTGAGTATTCGCTGACAGAATTGCAGGGGTGCCAATACTTTTGGCCAGCACTGTAGACACAGGGTTTCCGTTTTGCTGTTCACTTGGTACTTCCCCGTATCTAGCGTGATACAAACGCCTGTGATTAGCTGTCACCAGAGTCTGGTGGCTGGGAGCATTGTTGGGCAGGGAAAACCATAAAGGGGAAACGGCACAGAATTAGCAATGATTCTGTGGTGGGATTCTGACCTGTGGAACCACCAATCATTAAGCGATTGCATGTCCTCGCGATCTGCTGTCACGTAACAAATGTGTTCCCTTATCTTCAGTAATTGTATTTTCTGAGAGGGATTTTATGTTTTTTTATGTCTTCTTCTTTCTATTCAGATTCAAAGAGAATATCAAATCCTCCAAATAAAGATATTCTACATAAGAAAAGTTGACTGACCTACCGAGGATGCATAGAATTAGAGATAGAAATGTGGCAGAGCGTATACTAAACCTCACCCTACAGATCCTCTTCCAGCTTACAGGAGAGGTGAGAGGCTCTGGTAATAATAGATGATATGACCTGAGAGGTGGAAATGTCTGTAGTGATATTATTAATGTCTCTCCATACACAGGATTACCCGGTGGTGAAGACCTCTAGTGATCGCTGTCAGGCCCCTGTGCCTAAGGAACGGGGAGGAACCCTGAGCCCAATCCCGGGGTCTGCACCGCACCCCCGGATACATGAGGACATCAATGACCAGAAGATCCTAGAACTCACCTACAAGATGATTGAGCTGCTGACTGGAGAGGTGACACTGCTGGGAATGCTGGGACATTATACAGTAACGCTATGAAGGGATCGGGGGATGACGGTATCATTGTATGTGTCAGGTTCCTATAAGGTGTCAGGACGTCACCGTCTATTTCTCCATGGAGGAGTGGGAGTATCTAGAAGGACACAAGGATCAGTACAAAGACGTCATGATGGAGGAGAATCCGCCCCGCACATCACCAGGTAATAGACAGGACTAAATACACACATCTGTTAAAGGGGGTTTTCTGTTTTCCGAAAATATTCTTCAGCCACTGGAAAATATGAAAAAAAAAAAAAGCTTTCAATCCTTCCTGGGTCCTTCGGTGGTGTCTGCACTTGCACCAATGGTCCATACTGACTTGTGACCTCTTCCGTCAATCACTGGGACAGGAGCAGCGGTCACTACTGCAACCAATGTTGACACGTCTCTGCTTCCTCCAACACCTGCTCTTGAGTCTTGGATGTAGTCTTTTATTTTCCCTCTCTCTTTATAAAATACAAACATGATCTAGAATTAATATAAATACTTTCCTGCTCCTACGCCTGAATGCAGGGTGACGTGTGTGGTGACATGCTCCTCTATATACATGACAGAAGCGGCGTGTGATCAGAATATACAGCTATTGTAAGAAGCTGGCTTGGCTTCTGAAGGAGCAAAAATAAAGCGAAACACATTACTACATTTATTACTATCAATCAATCCATTCTTTAAAGGGGATCTGTCAGTAAGAGCAAGCCACCGAAACCGGATATATGGGCATACAGGTCTTAAAAATGTAAATTCAGTTACATCTTTATATCTTATATCTGTTGCTGGGTTCTCACTTATTTAGTAATTAATTTTCCTTCACATGCAAATGCGATGTTAAGTGCTCTGGGTAAGATGGAGCACTTCCCAAACCTGTGCCTCCCCATCTTGTTTTCCCTTCCAGCACCAGCCTCTTTATTTTATCCTTTATGTGTCTCTTACAGTAAGAACCAGTAAGAGGACGACGCCAGAGACACATCCCGGAGCTCAGGACTGGTCACAGGATCATCAGGTTGGTGGGGAGGAGGTTGTAGGGATCTGATGTGTAGGAGGCTGTGCAGGTCGTGTTCTGCCGTCCAGCATTATTATATGATTTATACATGGCGGAGAAGGCAGCTGACCACAGACGTTACATGGGGGCTGGATCTCATCACACGTCTCTGGCTGTGGAAAAGGAACCAATAGGTTGTGTTGCTAAGTCATAATATCTTCTGATCTTCTAAACCATTTGCAACGTCTCCAAGTATCTGACAACTTTTACAATCTTTATTTATCACTTTTTGAATCAGACTGAAGTTCTGAACCAGAGCGATAATACAGATATCGAGGTAAAAGAAGAGACCTATGTGAGCGGAGATGAGCCGAGCAACCAGGAGATTCCTGCACATAACAGCTCTGGTGAGTAATCTAGATTTTAGTTACCGTACTTTTTGGGGTTTTTTAGAAAAAAAAAAAGGGATGAAAACATATGGAGTCTGTCTTATAATCCGCTGCTGTCTTACCGGAGGGGGGCGGCAGCGGTGGTGGATTGAGGTCACAGAAGGCGGGGGGGTGGATAGGGCGGTGTGGCGGGTGTCTCTGTCCCACATAGTTGCTGCAGGCACTGTGAGGCAGGAGGAGCATCCAGAAGTTTTCGGTGGTGCAGCCTTCAAAGAAACGGCTCCCGGAGGCGGCGCGTGCGCAGATGGAGCTCTCGGCTCAATGACAAGCAGAGATCTTATCTGCGCACGTTCCACCTCGGGGTGCCATTTTCCTGCTGTTTACTGTAGGGAATCAATGGACCGTCTTTATTTAACCCCTTCAGAACCAGGCCAGTTTTTTTATTTTGAGCTGTTGGTTTTTTTCTACCTTCCTTTAACCTCTTCACGATACATGGGTACGTCATGGTTTGTGTCAGGTTAATGCCTGCCTACTGAAGCCAGCAGCGATCGCTGATGTGCGGTTATCAGGCACGAGTGGATTCGCTACCCACTGGTGCCTGTTAACCTCTTAGATTGCGCTGTGAAAACATCACAGCGTGATGTAACAGCGGGCCGCGGTAAGCATTAACTTACACAGCTCCATCGGAAGACACATGATGTGATCATGTAGATCCAATGGTTGCCATGGTAGCCCAGGGTCAAGTGATGACTCTTGTAGCTATCATGAGTCAGTTCCTCTTACAGCCGGCAGCGCGCCAGGTGTGAGAGAAGAGCAGCTTTTGTGCAGATCAGAGCAATGCTGCTCTGATCTGCAAGAAAGAATGAGCGATCAGACTGCTGATTGTTATAGTCCCCTAGGAACACTAGTAAAATAAAAAAAGTTATACAAAATTAAGAAAATAAAAAAACCTGAGTTCAAATCATTCCCCATTCGCCCCATTGAAAATTAAAGGGTTAAAAAAATATATACACACATTTGGTATCGTCACCTTCAGAAATGCCCGAGCTATGAAAATATAAAATCAATTAATTTGATCAGTAAGTGGCGTAGCGACAAAAAAATTTCCAAGCGCCAAAATTACGTGTTTTGGTCGCCACAAATTTTGCGCAAAATGCAATAACAAGCGATCAAAAAGTAGCATCTGCACAAAATAGTACCATTAAAAATGTCAGTTCAAGACGCAAAAAATAAGCAGTCACTGAGGGAGAGCCGTTACATAAAGGGAGAACAATAGTGGACAAATTATGCCATAAAATACAAAAGTTTATTAAAATTGTATCTTCACGGAGGAAGGAGACAAACTCTAGTGCCACCTATTGGAAGTAGCAATCCTAAAAGTCAAAAGTGACTCTCCAACGAGCCTATTCACATGACTTAGGGGTACTTTGCACGTTGCGACAACGCTAGCATCGGCTAACGATGCCGAGCGCGATAGTCCCAGCCCCCATCGTACATGCGATATGTGGTGATTGCTGCCGTAGCGAACATTATCGCTACGGCAGCTTCACACGCACATACGTGCTCGGCGACGTCGCTGTGACTGCCGAACAATCTCTCCTTCAAGTGGGAGGTGCGTTCGGCGTCACAGCGACGTCACTAATCGGCAAGCCAAAAGAAGAGGAAGGGCGGAGATGAGCGGGACATAACATCCCGCCCACCTCCTTCCTTCCTCATTGCCGTCGGGACGCAGGTAAGGAGATGTTTGTCGCTCCTGCGGGTTTACACACAGCGATGTGTGGACCTGCGGAAACGACAAACAACATCGTACCTGCGGTCGACCCGACATTATGAAAATGACCGACGCTACACAGATTTCCGATTTTCGACGCTTTTGCGATCGTTTATCGGCGCATCTAGGATTTACACGTTACGATGTCATTACCGGCACTGGATGTGCTTCACTAACGACGTGACCCCGACGATATTTCGGATGCGATGTCGCAACGTGTAAAGTACCCTTTAGGGTTTATGCCATACACTGTGTTTTTCGGGATGATTGTCCCTCGTCAGTGCAAAGGATGAGATCTGATCTGGCTGAATGAGAAGCTGTAGTGGGGTCTCAGGCGAAAACGTTTCTCCTTGCGTAGACTGACAAACCAATCTGGCTGTCAGTGGTGAGGAGTCTTATAGCTGTAATGCTCCTCTGGGAAATATTCAAATTGTCTCTTAGCTACTCGCACGCAGAGTGCGCGGGTTACTTGTTACATTGCGAGTATTCCCCTTTGACTTGCATTGCACACACTATTCGGAATGCATACACGAGTATAATAGACAGTCCTCGTTACGAGTATTGCGAATCCGAGTATTTCAAAACTTGCTCCAAGTTAATGGTAATCATGACTTGTTCCACCGATCCTTTAATACGTGAGTAAGGATGAGACCCAACGGAAGGGAAAGAAACCAGATAGGGTTGACATAATCAAAGAGGGTAGAGAGATATTAAATTCTTCCTTTTTTTTTATTTATTTTGCAATACTCAATGGGATTCAAATATATGGGCAAGAAATAAAGAACAGGAGATCGTCAGCATACCAACCTCTCAAATTGTGATTCTAACTGTAATTCCAGCTATATTGAGCAAAGTATTATGAAATGCCAACACACTTTTAAGGTTTTGTTATTCAAAAATAATGTTTGCTTTACTTTTTGGCAGATGACTGTGCCAGAAGCTCAGAGAGACATGTGATGTTGGATTGTAAAGTCAATAATCGTAATCTCATTCAAGCTGCACATGAAGAACATGCCAATATCCCTGATATACCCTTATCTTCTAATTCATCACACACTGATAAACAAAATAAAATTCCCAGAAGGGGTACAAAACATAAAACGTTTCATACAGGGGTGAAACCATTTTCACGTTCAGAAGGTGGGAAATGTTTTAACCAGATATCACATCGTGTTATATATGAGAGAATTCACACGGATGAGACGCCGTATTCATGTTCAAAATGTGGAAAATGTTTTAAAACTCATACAGATATTGTTATACATGAGAGAAGGCATACACGGGAAAAGCCATATGCCTGTACAGAATGTGGAAAATGTTTTATAATTAAATCACATCTTAGTAGACATCAGAAAAATCACACCCAGAAGAAAGCATTTTCATGTTTAGAATGTGGGAAATATTGGAACCAGAAATCAGATCTTGTTAAACATCAGAGAATTCACTCAGGGGAGAAGCCGTATTCATGCACAAAATGCGGAAAAGATTTTACACGGCAATCAGGTCTTGTCATACATGAGAGAAGGCACTCCGGGGAGAAGCCATATATGTGCTCAGAATGTGGAAAATATTTTATCCAGAAGTCAGATCTTGTTATGCATCAGAGAATTCACACAGGGGAGAAGCCGTATTCATGTACAGAATGTGGAAAATGTTTTAACAAGAAATCTCATCTTGTTATACATCAGAGAATTCACACTGGTGAGAAGCCGTATTCATGTTCACAATGTGGGAAATATTTTAACCAAAAATCACATCTTGTTAATCACCAGAGAATTCACACAGGGGAAAAACCGTATTCATGTTCTGAATGTGGGAAAAGTTTTACTCGCAAATTAAGTCTTCAACTACATCAAAAAATTGCATGTAATTTATGAAATTAGCAATAAACCTATTCAAAGCAAATAAAATACAGAGCATACATATACATTTTCTTTTTTTTCCATGACGTTTTCATAGGGATAATTATATAAAACCAACTGTCATGTGAAGACAGGAAGTCAGGCTATGACATCTTCTGGCCTACATGATGATACATCACTTATCAGATTCCTCCTAGAAACTCTTTTGCAACTCCACAAGCATATTTATTTAAAAAAAAAAATAAAAAAAATCAATGACTTTTTATATATCATATCCATCTATATTGTAATTACATACTATAAAAATGTTTTATCACACATATTCCCATGTCTGCTTTACTTTGGAAGTAGTTTTTAAAAGCTCTTAACACATTTGGGTAATTTAAATTTTAACATTCAGTTTTGAAAAAGTAACTTACCGTATATACTCGAATATAAGCTGGCTTTTTCAGCACTTTTTGTTTGCTGAAACCCCCCCCCCCCCCTTGGTTTAAACACGAGTAAGGGTCCTTACCTTACGTGCTGTGGGCGGTGGTGGTGATGAGGTCCTGCGGGCGGTGGTGCAACAGGTAGAGGTCTTGCGGGTGGCGGTCCTTACCAGTGCTGTGGGCGGCGGTGCTGCAGGCACCATCCTGAAAATGTCCGCTGTGCTAACTTGCATCAAATAATGGCGCCCGGAGTTGGCGCGTGCACTGAATGAGCTCTCAGCTCAAGATCTCATCTGCACAAGCGTTGCCTCAGGGCGCTATTTCTTTCAATGCTGACATGATGGGTAAATTTTGGAGGCTGTCCTAGAGTTGGTCGTATTAAATACCTGCTGTGCTCGCAGATAGGCTTGGGACATGAAAAGAGGATGGTGTTCACATTCAAATTAGCACTTGGTATCATACAATTCTGATAAGTTGCCGGCACTAATTGGTTTTCATTTGAAAGAGATGTTTTTAGCTTTCCCACTCATGTTCTGGAGAGAAATTCTTTTAAGCTCTCCGTCACACGTCCGTGTTTCTGATTCTTGTGACGTCCGTTTTCACACGTACTGGAGACACGGACACACGTAGGCTCATTGATTTTAATGGGTCTGCGCACACCTACTTGTTTTCACACGGATGTGTGTCCATGTGGAGCACACGTGTGTGTATATGTGCTCCACACGGCGACATGTCCTTTTTTTCTCTAGGAGCACTGATGTCACATGGACCGCACTGTGATGTATTCAGTGTGACGTACCGGAGGAAACACATTTTTATAAAATGATTTTCTATACTCACCTGTTTCCGGCACTGCTGTAACTTGCTTCCGGGTCGCTCATTATGCTCATGCATATTCACTGCACTGCGGACCCGGAAGCAGCAGCAGCGCCGGAGACAGAGTCGGGGGACAGGGTTGCCCTATGTTTGCAGGAAAGAACAAAAGTTTCAAAGAAGTTGCCAAAAGACTTTGATGAGAAAGTGATGTAATTCCATTAATTCTTCATAAAGCAAACAAGGATTCATAACTACGACCTGGGAGATATTGGGAATATGGATGAAACACCTATGACCTTTGATCTTCCAAGCAACTGAACTGTGGCAAGTTTGGGAGACAAGTCTATTTTATTCAGAACAACAGGAAATGAAAAAAAAAAATTTCACAGTCGTTCTGTCATGTTTGGCTGATGGAACTAAGCCGAGGCCCGTCATTATTTTTAAAAGAAAGACCTTGCCTAAAAAGGTCAAATTTTCACCGCGAATTACAGTCCGCACATGATAAACGCTGCATAGATGAAGACGGAACAAAAAAATGCCTGGAAAAATTTGGAACGGACGACCAGGAGCAGCCTTAAAGAATAAAACATCATTGCTAGTTTGGGATACGTTCAGAGCCCACACATCTGATGACATAAAAAAATTGACAACGTCTTCTCAAGTTACTTTGGCCGTTATTCCAGGTGGCCTTACATCTGTATTACAGCCCCTAAATGTGTGTTTCAATAAACCTTTCAAAGACCGTGTGCGAAAGATGTGGCATGAATGGATGACATCTGCTCATACCAAACTGACAAAAGATGGAAATCTGATGAAGCCCAACATAGCATTGATAGCAAAGTGGGTTCGTGATGCGTGGGAAGACATTCCAGAGGACATGGTGCAACGCGCCTTCAAGAAATGTGGCATTAGTAATGATGCTATGGATGGCAGTGAAGACAGCGCCTTGTATGAGAACAACAGCAGTGATGATGACTGCGAACTCGTGATGATGACAATGTCTATGCTGATACCCTCACACCAGCTAACGCTGAAACTCTGTTTGGACATACAGATGAGGAGGAGGAATCCAGTTCTGAAGGCTTTTACCGCTTGTGTTTTAGCTTAGTTGCTGATTGAGCTAAGGTTTTAGTACTTTTAAAGTTATTTTTGATACTTAGTATTTTCCACTAGTTTACTGTTTTTCTTGAAATACTATAAATATTCAAAAACATTTAACCTTCGGATACCTCAATTAATGAACTATATTTTTCGTTTTATAAGACGCACCAGATTATAAGACGCACCCCAAATTTAGAGAGAAAAAAAAAGGTGGGGGCTGTCTTAAACTCCGGAGGTGTCTTATCATAGGAGGGGTGGCAGCAGTCGCGGATGGGGGCCACAGAGGGCAGGAGCGGTGATGGAGTAATGAGTGATGCTGCAGGCACTGTGAAGGGGGCTGTACTGGCTGCAGGAGCCATGCTGGCTGTGTGGAGCAAGGTGGTGCGGCGGGTCTCCCAGATGCTCTGTTGGCTATGCATGCTTCAAAAAATTGCACCTGGAGTTGGCACATCTGCTTATTGAGCTCTCATCTCAATGACAAGCAGAGATCTGATCTGCGCTGTTACAACCGCCAAGGAGCGGCGAGCATCCAGGAGGAGACTCACTGGCCGTGCACCAAACTCCTCGGAGAAGCTAACCACAAGCTAATCCCTATGCAGGTACTGTCAGGCGCAACCCCAGAGGGGCTAAGGGTGGCTTTACACACGATATCGCTACAGCGATCTCGTTGGGGTCACGGATTTTGTGACGCACATTCAGCCGCTGTAGCGATCGTGTGTGACTCCTAGGAGCGATTTTGGATCGTTGCAAAAACGTCAAAAATCACTCCTCGTTGACATAAGGGGTCCCCTCCCAATTATCGATGCTATCGCTTGGGCGAAGTTGATCCTCGTTCCTGCGGCAGCACACATCGCTAAGTGTGACGCCGCAGGAACGAGGAACCTCTCCTTACCTGCCACACGCCAGCAATGAGGAAGGAATAAGGTGGGCGGGATGTTCGTCCCGCTCATCTCCGCCCCTCCGCTTTGATTGGGCGGCCGCTTAGTGACGTCGCTGTGACGCCGAGCGAACCGCCCCCTTAGAAAGGATGCGGTTCGCCGGTCACAGCGACGTCACCGAGCAGGTAAGTACATGTGACGCTGCCGTAGCGATAATGTTCGCTACAGCAGCAATCAACACATATCGGCATAACGATAGGGGCGGGTGCTATCACGCTCGCCATCGCTAGCATCGGCTAGTGATGTCGCAGCGTGTAAAGCCCGCTTAAATGCACGGCAGCCGGGACCAGTGGAGTAGACCCCGGTGGACTTAATAGCGTCCCATTCGCATTTCCTGGCGACGTGGAAGAACATCCAGAACATGTAGGGGTCAGGTGGAGACTGAAACTGGCTGTTGCAGGTGATACCTGGTTGGCAGTGGAGGCTTGCAGGAGGGACGGGAAGATGGATGCTCTCAGACTGGCATACAGGCACTGCAGGCAGAAACAAAGTTAACACCATTACGGGACACAGAGGGACCTGAACAACTAGCACAAGAGACAAGCTACAGGAACACGTTGAACAAGCACCACTCATTGGAAGATGCCTGAAGTACCTAGTACCTGTCAAAGGTCAGCAGAGGAACAACCGGGTTGGGTGAGGCTGGCCCTTTAAGAAGAGGAAAGAGCCTGCGCCCTAGTGTGCATGCGTGAGCCCGGAGACCCAGATGCACAGGAAAGGAGGCTGGAGCTGACCGTCGGCGCGCAGAAGCAGGGACCCGCTGGGATGCCGGCAGGAGTGCGGAGGGGGCCTGAGTGGTGAGCGGAGAGTGATGCTGGTGCACCTGGGCAGAAAGCGCTGGCGGCACTGGTGGAGAGACCCAAGAGCAGCGGTCTGGGACAGAAGGCACGGAGGTCAGGACGGTGAGTGACTAGCACTGCTGATGCCCCTAGGCTAGTGTCGTGACAGTACCCCCTCCCTTACACCCCCTTTTCTTTAACTGGGACAAAAATTTCTGAAGAAGAGGAGCATCAATGTTCTCCCAGGGTTTCCAGGATCTCTCCTCAGGATTAAATCCTTTCCAGTCAACAAGAAAAAACGTCTTACCTCTCATTCTCTTCATGGCAAAGATATCCCTGACCTCAAAGACATCAGAGACGATAGGTGGAGGTGAGGTACCGGCATCATTGAAGAAGTGACTGAGGATGACTGGCTTGAGCAAGGACACATGGAAGGAGTTAGGAATGCGCAGTGTGGCCAGGAGCTTCAGCTTATAAGAGACTTCATTGATCTGTTGGATGACCTCAAAAGGAATCTTGAGATGGATGAATTTAGAGGAAAGGCACACCTTGTCTCCGGGAAGAAAGTGAGGAGGATCTAGGCCAGTGATGGTGGACCTATAGCACGCGTGCCAGACTGGTCACGCAGAGCCCCTTCTGTTGGCACGTGTGATGTCAGCTTCTTTGCACTGCTGGCGCGATCGCGCTAGCAGTTCAAAGTTGTGTTGGAGCAGAGGAGACGTTTCTCCTCGTTCTGACACTCCTCTCCTAGGCCGCAGGTCTGTTGCCTAGGAGATGGCGTAATAACATATTTTGGCCGCTCGGGAACTGAGGACCCAGCGGCACACAGCGGTGGAGCGGGTGCTTGAAAGAGTTTTTTTTTTTTTTTTAAAACTGTGTGCAGCTGTGCAAAGGTGGGGTGAACCGTGGCAGCATGGGGGAAACATGCCAGGATGGGGGAAACATGCCAGGAATGGGGTACATTTACCAGGATGGCGGTACATTTACCAGGATGGGGTACATTTACCAGGATGGGGAAACATTTACCATGAAGGGGTACATTTACCAACATAGGGGAACATGCCAAGATAGGGTACATTTACCTGGAAGGGGGACATTTACCAGTATGGAGGAACATGCCAGGAATGGGGTACATTTACCAGGAAGGGAAACATTTACCAGGATGGGGGTACATTTACCAGGATGGGGGTACATTTACCAGGATGGGGGTACATTTACCAGGATGGGGTACATTTACTAGGATGGGGAAACATTTATCTTGAAGGGGTACATTTACCAACGTAGGGGAACATGCCAAGATAGGGTACATTTACCTGGAAGGGGGTCATTTACCAGTATGGGGGAACATGCCAGGATGGGGGACATTTACCAGGATGGGGGACATTTACCAGGATGGGGGAACATGTTAGGATGGGGTACATTTGCCAGAAATGGAGTACATGCCAGGATGAGGGAATATTTACCAGGATGAGGAATATGCCATGATGGGGTACATTTACCAGGATGGGGCCATGATGTGGACAATTATACCAGAATGTAGGAAATATATATATCAGGATGGGGGACATGTGTACCAGTAAATGGCCCAGGAAGGTGTACATAACTACACAATAAAAGGGGCATTTTTCCTGAGGGTCTCTCCCGTGACTGGCCGTTGTTAATGCTCTCTCTATCCTTTCTGGCAGCTTGTCTACAGCCTAACACTGTATGTACATTGATGCACATGACATTTTGAGGTCATTTGGCCGTTTGGGGCATTGCTCAATATGGAATATATATTATCAATGACACCGTTTTTTACTCTGTAAATGGCTTATATACCCCGAATCCCCAGTGAATCGCATTTAATGCCTGGTCCGGGTACTTTTTTGTGCTTTTAAATGTATGTTCACCTTATGTCTTAATAAACATTTTGTATGATTTTGCACTATAAAAACTCTACCTCCTTTTTGCATTATTATGGTTTTGAGTTTGCGCCTTAAGTGGCGATTCGGCAGAATCTATACCCACAACTACTGCTGTATGGTGTAACGGAGCTTATTGTTTACAGATCAAAGTATTGTAGTGCGCATGCGCGGGACCTCAATGCAGGCAACTCTACATTACTTATGAAGCCTGGGTGCATGATGCGTTCTAAGAAGCAGGACAAAGATGGCCGAAAAAGGAGGCACCAGTACCGGAGAGCAGAGACACCCATCTGACTGGTCTGCACCGCACCGCCCCGCCCCTTAGGTGAGTTATAAAGTGTTTTTTACTTTTTATACAGCGTCCTGGGCTCTTATATACAGCATGTTAGAATGCTGTATATAAGAGCTCACTGGTGGTGGCCGCAGCTTATAGGACCCAAATCTGCTGACAGGTTCCCTTTAAGATTGTTGTATATGAACCTCTGAATTGTAAAGCGCTGCGGAATATATTAGAGCTTTATACATAAATAATTTTTATTACTTTTATTATTGATGATTGTCCAGCAATTTTGATTCCTTCTTCTTTTTCGGCAAGTGAAGTCTTCCTGAAAATAGCTTCTGCGTATAAACTGAAGAAAAATGGTGACAGGATGCCCCTTGTCTGACGCCTCACTTTGCTTTGAACCATGTCGTGTCACCGTGATCCGTCCACTACAGACATACTGTGAATGCATCATGACCCGAAACGAGCTGCAGCTCATCGAATGCAGATCACCACTTATATACACTGAGCAACTGGTCATGTGATCTCCTGACTCCTCCCATTCATGTGTGACATCAGCGCAGGTCCTGTAAGCACAGAGCAGCCATAGTGCTCGGTTCTGCAGGCGGCAGCGGTAAGTAGAGATTCACCGTTACTGGGTGCAGAGACCATTAACCCTCAACAAGCAGCCTGCTCTGGACTCTAATTATTAAGATTTTTTTTCCTTTTGTTTTTTTTTTTTTAATTTCTGCAATTAGAGGGAAATAACTTTGTGAGTATAATGTATATGTATTATGTGTATGTATTGTGTGTGACGTATATGTACTGTATGTGGACATGGTGCAGTATATATGTATTGAGTATTATAGTAAATGTATTGAGTATATACAATGTACAGTATATGTATAGTGTGTGTGTATACAGTATATGTATTGTGTGTACAGTATGTATAGTATATTGTGTATAAAGTATATGTAGTGTGTGTATATATAGTATTTATGTACTGTATATATACAGTATATGTGTTGTGTGTACAGTATATGTATTACGTGTGGAAATGTGTATTATAGTAAATGTATTATGTATATAGAATGTACAGTATATGTATTGTACAAATTTACAACCAGCAAAGGGTAATCAAACAGGGAAAATTTTATGGTCCATCAAAGTACAAAATAGTACCACCACCCCATGATTACAGTAAATGGATATAAAACTGACTCGAATGATTATAGAACCAATTCACACACAAGAATCAGAGAAATTCAGATAAAAGAATAAGTCTTTATTGAAACAAAGTAAAACCAGGACAGGGGTGTAATTACATAACAGTCCAAAAGGTGGCGTGCATGAGCAGTGAGGAAAATCCTAATGTCCGGTTAAATGTATAAACAATCAACTCAATATAGCCTCAAGGGAGCCCAGTACCAGGGATAAACTAGATTGTGCACCCCATGGTGGGTAGTGTCCCTCAAGGAACTAATATATGAAGAGAGGTATATCACCGGACAACATTTACACTCACCGCTGAAATGACGCCAGGTCCCGCCTACGCACGTTTCGGCGCTAGCCTTCGTCAGTAGTGTGTGTATATATAGTATTTATGTACTGTATATATACAGTATATGTGTTGTGTGTACAGTATATGTATTACGTGTGGAAATGTGTATTATAGTAAATGTATTATGTATATAGAATGTACAGTATATGTATTGTGTATATATAGTATATTGTGTATACAGTATATGTAATGTGTGTGTGTGTATATATAGTATATGTACTGTTTATGTATTGTGTGTACAGTATATGTATTACGTGTGGACATATGTATATTATAGTAAATGTATTGTGTATATACAAAGTACAGTATATGTACTGTGTGTATACAGTATATGTATTTGTGTGTATATATAGTATATTTGTATACAGTATATGTATTGTGTGTGTGTACCATATATAGTATATGTACTGTATATATACTGTATATGTATTGTGTGTACAGTGTATGTATTGTGGACATGTGTATTATAGTAAATGTATTGGGTATGTACAATGTGTTGTGTGTGTGTATATACAGTATATATCATACGTGTGTACAGTATATGTATTGTGTGTGTATATGTATGTACAGTATATGTATTGTGTATATACAGTATATGTATTGTGTGTGTGTATATATATAATATATTGTGTGTATGCAGTATATGTATTGTGCATATATAGTATAAGTATGTATGTAATGTGTGTGTGTATATGTATTATGTATGTACAGTATATGTATTGTGCATATATAGTATAAGTATGTATTGTGTGTGTGTGTATATGTATTATGTATGTACAGTATATGTATTGTGTATATACAGTATATGTATTGTGTGTGTGTGTGTGTGTATATATAATATATTGTGTGTATGCAGTATATGTATTGTGCATATATAGTATAAGTATGTATGTAATGTGTGTGTGTGTGTATATGTATTATGTATGTACAGTATATGTATTGTGTATATACAGTATATGTATTGTGTGTGTGTGTGTATATATAATATATTGTGTGTACAGTATACTGTGTGTATATAGTATATGTATTGTACATATATAGTATAAGTATGTATTTTTATGTTTTTCATGCTATAATATAATGATTGGGTCTCGGAGGATAGGCTGTAAATTTGAACGTCAAAAGATTCACTCGTCTTTATTATCTGGATATAGAGGTCCAGGATTCTGTTATTAAAGGGAACCAAACATCAGGATTTTCGTGTATAAGCTGCAGCCAGTGCAGTACTGGCACTATCAGGCACGGGCTGTACATACCATCAGGGGGCAGCTCTGGTGTTTAGGCAGCGAAATCCAACTTTATAAAGTTTGAAAATTCGTGCACTTTTTGATTGACGTGTGCACCTCTCTCATAATGTCCGGGCGTGTTATGCACTTGTATCCCCGCCCCCCGCCTGTTCCTCCCTCTCTCTGGTTGTTTGCAAATTTCTCTCTTCAGAAACATGGCGCGGGAGTTGGCACCTGCGCATAGCGCTTATCTCCAGTGCCATATTTCTGAAGCCTGCAGTACTTAGTATTTTGTAGGAGAGGGCGGCGCATGCGCCTTCGCTTCTTCATATCCCGTTGTGACCGCGGGAGCGCGCGTGGTCACAACAGCTGATGGGAGGATGCGATTACCTGCAGCTACGACACTGTGCCAGCACAGCAGCCGCCTTGGACACCGGGAAGCCACAGGAAAAAGCGGAGAAGGAGGAGGATAATGATGATGGAGGAGGAGGAGGTAATCGCGTCCACCCATCAGCTGTTCTGCAGTCCTGTTGTGCCTGGCTGCACCTGACTCGCCCACCCCAGGGCTGTGGGACACCCGGTGCCGGGCCGGACTAGTCCGGTGGTAGTCAGTGGTGGCTGGGCCCGGCTCCGTGGCCCTGGTGGGTGTCAGTAGAATATGTGGCTTGAATTAAAGTTTGTGTTCGTGACGCCACCTGTGGTCTGCGGCTATTAAGCCGCCGCTGCTGTGTGAGGCCTCCGGGGTGATGTTATGGCAGCAATGGTGGTACTGCTCCCCACAGGTGGAGCGGAACCCCGGGAACTCTGTTAGTGCTTGTGAAAGTCTATGATGTTGTGTGGCTAACACGGTGCAGGGCCGACAGGCAATGAAAGAACCAGGCACAAACAACAGTCTCTTTACCTTCTCCTCTTTTACTTTGGGAACAGTCCAGTCCTGGGAGACCGTTACAGGTGGTGATGGGGATCCGGTCGGCCTGGAAGTACTTGGGGTGATCTTTCTGGCCAGCTGAGTATGAGGCCTACTCCTGTGCTTTTCTTTGTTATGATAGGACCCTGCTTCTCTGAATCCAGCAATGGCCCTCTTTGCTGCTGGGACTGTTGGTACGTCCCTTTCCCTCTATAGTAGGCTGCGCAGGCCCTCTCTGGTGCTTCTCTGCTGGAGTCCACACCGGGCCCTGATGCTGCAGCTGTACCTTCGGGCTGTTTATGGGCCAGGTGCTTGCAGCTCTCCTGCCCTTCGGATTCGGCTACCAGGGAGTGTTTTAAGCCCTGGTGGCCACAGACTCCGATGTCCGAGTCTCTTCGCTGCCTCTCTGCTACTCCTGCTTCCCTGGGCCAAGCTACTCTAGCTCTAGGCCCCAGATCCACAGGACAGCACACTCTGCGTCTGCTCACTGTCACTCCTCTCTACAGACTGACTCTACTTCCTCCCTCAGGTCAGACTTGAGGAAGGCTCCCTGGAATTCCAGGTTCAGAGCTCCCCCTGCTGGCCAGAGGGAGAACTGCGGTGGATGTTAAACTTGCTGGCCAATGGACCTCCCCATTACCTCCAGGCTCAGCATTAACCCTTTGGAAGGGCAATGCTGTTGTGGCGACCAGGTCCTGGGGCGCCACACACCTTATACATGAAAATCCTGATGTTTGGTTCCCTTTAAATGCCTGCTCTTAGAATAGATGATCAGTATCAGATAGGTAGGGCAGTGACAGCCGCACTGATCAGCTTCTATTAAAGGGAATGTCATCTGAACTCCAGGTCCTGAGAATGGCCATTACATGGTATATGGAGCTGTGCTGTTCTGGCTCTGTACAATGTATAATACCTGTAGCTGTGTAAAAACAAAAAACACAACACAAGAAAGAAAAGTGATGTAAAAAATGTGGTAACATTTGACTGTCCGATCCTGGCTGAAAGTAGGGTCGCACCCTAAATCTTAATTATTTGTAGTATTTTAAGGGTTTATATAATTTTGCACTTTGTAGGGATTCACTTGCTTTAAAACAGCTGATAGGATTCACACAGGCACATAATCAAAGGTTTATTATACGTCCACCAGAACAGAAAATAACAGCCTTTCTCTGGCATAAATGTGACGCCTGTCTGGAACCACAGTCTCAGAATGGCTGTTACGGACAGGTTAGAGGAAAGCCGCTCACTAAGCAGGATCCCAAGAACCCCGAAACCCTTTAACCCCCTATACAGGGCCCCGGAGATCGCTACTAGTGATGGGTGAACCCCCGATGTTCGTGTTCAGGAGACTCGCCCGAATGTTTTGTAAAGTTCGGGTTCTGAGATAACGCAAACTTGCATTCGATCACTGAACTTGGACTTTACAGTTATGGGATGGGGCTGTAAAATAAAGAATATAGTTAATAAACCTTCTCATTATACTTACAGGTCCCATGACGCGTCCTGCAGACTCTGTCTCTTGTCCGCTTCTGCTTTTGGGTCCGATCATTGTTGTGCCCCCCGGTAACCACCACTGACTAAAGGACCTTCCAAGACGTCATAGCCATGACCAGTCAGGTGTGAATGTTGTATTATTTCGTTGGTTACAGACTGGTCACATGGCTATGACGTCATGGAAGGTCTTGTAATCAACGAGGTAACAACAACATTCACACCAGACTGGTCACATGGCTATGACATCATGAAAGGTCCCGTAGTGTCAGTGCAGTGGACATTACACGGGGGCACAGCTGACCGGCATCAGCTATGCACTCGGGTGAAGTCTCTGACTGCTCTCAGCTGAGTCTGTGTGAGCAGACATGTGTTTCTCTCCTCCACAGATGTGGCAGAGCTGAAGATGCTCACCCGCCTTTGGACTACATTGAAGGGGTTTATTTTGGGTAATAAAGGTGGAGTCCTAAATGTCTTCTGTTTTATTTATAATAAAATATTTTTTTCTCAGTGTTGGTGTTTTATTTTACTGTTAAAATGACAGACAATCACAGACGTTGTCACAGAGTGGGCGTCTGTGATTGGCTGTTGGAGTAACCTGAAAACAGCCCATACATTCTAGCATCTATACACACATAATAGTGTAAAAATAAATAATTTAAAAAAATGACGTAGCACTCTGTAGTATTTTTCATTCTTAGCGCAGATAAAGCGTACGGCTATGGGCTGCCACCCCCATCTGCCTGGATTTACCTTGGCTGGCAATCAAAATACAGGAAGCCCATTAATTTTTTAATTATTTAAAAAAATAAATAAATAAAAAAGCGTGGGCTCCCACCATATTTTGATCGCTAGTCAGGTAAAACCAGGCAGCTGGGGGCTGGGATTCTCAGCGTGTTAATGCCTAAGCATTCTGGGCCCCCACGCTAAAAACCGCAGACCGCAGCCGTCCCTAGAAATGGCGCATTGTTTCTTTCCATTTCCAGGCGCTTTACCCGGCTCATCCAGCGGCCCTAATGGCGGTGGCATGCTGGGTAATAAAGGGGTTAATACCAGCTTTGTATTCTCAGCTGGTACTAAGCCCGAAATTCATAACGTGACACCAAATTAGACATGGCCACCATGAATTTCTAGTAAACAGTAAAAAAAAACAAAACACAACACATAGAAAATGTTTTTTTATTAGAAATAAAACAAAAAAAACATTTAGACTCCATCTTTATTATAAAAAATTCCTTAGTCCTACGTAGTCCACAGGAAAATCAATGTCAGCTCTTCTTCATCACTCTGTATAGAAAAGCGTCTATACAGAGAGAGTAATGTCAGCTCTGCTTCATCATTCTGTACAGACAAGAATTATGCAGAGTGAGAAGCAGAGAGTGCAATGTCAGCTGAGCTTCATCACTCTGCACAGACAAGCATCTATACAGAGTGAGAAGCAGGCTGACACTGAATGTATGATTCCACTTGCGTATGACTTGTGCAAGTCTCGCATCGGCATCACCCGGCATGGCCTGATGCTCTCCTGATGGAAGCGGGTCAGCTGCACCGAAATACATGCTGCCGACCCGCTCCTTCCTGTGAGGAGATTGTACGCTGTGCCGGGTGATGCCAATGAGAGACTTGTACAGTGACAGCCCAATTTCAATTGAGTCCATCCTCATGGACTCAGGTGAACCCTGAAGTCACCGCGAATATGGCCGAAAACAGCCGAAGACTGCCAAGTGACAAGCAGTGCAGTGAATACCCCAGAAGTTAACAGGACCTTCCATGACGTCATAGCCATGTCACCAGTCTGTAACCCAATATCTGTACAACATTCACAACAGATTGGTCACATGGCTATGATGTCATGGAAGCTCCTTTAGTCAGTGGTGGTGTCATGCTGTACAAAGGCTAGTAAGATAGTAGCACTATCCACAGCAGGAACAGTGTCGCCTGGTGACCGAAGCAGAAGTCACAGGAGTGGACTCCGGTGGGGATGTGACAATAAAGGAACAAAATAAACAGTCCATGTACAGCCATATGTGGGCTAAATGTCCAGTTCTCACTGCAGGAGGAATAATGGAAAAGTTTCTTTCAGCTAGCAGATCAAGGTCCACACCAAGCCCAGTGTGCTCTACATTCACTGGTTACTCATCAGCTCCAAGACCGCTCAGGCACTGGTCTTCAGTCCACCACTAACCAACCTTTTTACCTTTCTAACTCCAGACTGCTCAGCTCCCCAGCTGACCTTCCAGTGAACACCTAGCCTGGCTTTCTACACATAGCTAGCTAGGTGCTCCTAATTAAGACCTGCAGTGCTAGGAATTAACCCAGTCCTACCTGGCTTTGCTATAATGTGTTCGTCTTCTTTCCATACAGCTCTGCTGATATTTTCTACATGAAATTATTTTATTGGCTGACCCATCGAGAATGGATAAGGCCCGTGACAAAATGGCAGAAAGGCTATTACACCTCACCCTAGAGATCGTCTTCCGAATTACTGGAGAGGTGATGTGTCATCATCAGAATTTCTCAAATTATTCTCATCTATGGTAACAACATGTCTAATTATTTCTATTACGGTGTCTCCATATTAAGGATTATTCGATAGTGAAGAACACCTCTAGTGAGCGCTGTCAGGCCCATTTGTCTAAAGGACGAGGAGGAACCCTGAACCCAATCATGGGGTCTCCACCGCACCCTCTGATACATGAAGAAATCAATGAGCAGAAGATCCTAGAACTCACCTACAAGATGATTGAGCTGCTGACTGGAGAGGTGACACTGCTGGGAATGCTGGGACATTATACAGTAACGCTATGAAGGGATCGGGGGATGACGGTATCATTGTATGTGTCAGGTTCCTATAAGGTGTCAGGATGTCACCGTCTATTTCTCCATGGAGGAGTGGGAGTATCTAGAAGGGCACAAGGATCAGTACAAGGACGTCATGATGGACGAGAATCCGCCCCGCACATCCCCAGGTAATAGACAGGACTAAATATTCATGGCCTATAATTATCTGTATGTAAAGAATGAATTCAGTTCCTGTATGTGTTTCCCACAGTTCTATCCAGTGAGAGGACAACACCGGAAAGATGTCCCCGTCCTCTTCTTCCTCTAGATAATCAGGTAGATGGAGACAGAGTTCATGAAACTTTCCCTATGATCAGTGGTGTAGCTAAAGGTTCAGCTCATGGGGGCGAAACATCTGAGTGGGCCCCTAACCAGGTAACCATGATAACTATGGTGGACAGACTAATCGTGCGTATAGTGGAACCTCAGCAGATGACACTGATATTACCGCTATATGGTGACTATATAGTGGTAGATATCGGTGCTGCAGCACGTACAAGAGATCACAGTGCTGTTCTAGATGGTGACTTACAGCTGACGTTTTTTCGCATGGAATTGTTCACCTTTTCCATCTTTTCTACCTGGCCCAGACTGACATGACAACGTCTTCCAGCCACAATTCGTCGACAGAGATTACAACAAAGACACTAATCCCAACAAGCACAAACTCCTCATCCTGCCCTCACCCCAATACTGAGCCGCTGCTGTTGCATATGTCCCTATTACTGCACCTGCTGTGTGGTACAGTAATCGTGCTCCTCTTACTGCCCTATATAGCAATGCCACCACTGTGCCCCCCACATACTAATACCCCTACTGTGCCCCCACAGTATGATGTTCCCATAGCTCCTTCTATACACAGTATAATGCCTCTACACCTCCCCTATACACAGTATGAAGTACTCATAGCTCCCTATACACAGTATGATGGGCCTACAGTTCCCCCAAAACAATGGTCCACACACTGTATAATGGCCATCACAGTAGCCGACACACTAATTAATTGTCCCCGCAGTAGCCCCCACATTGTATATTGGCTTCAATAGTAGCTCCCACACTGTATGAGGGCCCCCAAAGTAGTCCCCACAGTATATGACAGCCCAAACATTAGCTCCCATACTGTAGAAAGGGCCCCTATTAGCTCCCACACTGTATAATGACTCCTACATTATACCCCCACACTGTAGAAGTCTCCCCCCCACACCAGTGGCATAACTAGAGTCTGATGGACCCCGATACAACATTGACATGTTTATGTCATATGTACGGGCCCTTGCAGCTTTCTGAATACTATAAAGACATGTGTTACACCCCCTTCATTATGCAGTAATGTCCCCCATCCTGGTATATACTGTATAGTATGTCCCCATCCAGGTGTACATGGGCCCCAAGCCTGGTGCATATGGACCACCAGTTTTGTGTATATGGACCTCCAGCCTGGTGTATATGGGCCCCCAAAATGGGCCTCATTCTGGTGTATATGAACTTCCAGCATGGGACCCATGCTAGTATATATGGGTCCCCACCCTAGGCCCCATGCTGGTATATATGTGCCCCCACCCTGGGCCCCATGCTGGTATATATGAGCTCCCATCCTGGTATATATGGGCCTCTAGCCTGCCCTGACCTGGTATATATGGGCCTGCAGCTTGTATATATGGGCTCCCAGCCTGGACCCCATGCTAGTATATATGGGCCCCCAGCCTAGGTATATATATCCCCTGTTCTGCATTAAAAAAATAAATTATATACTCACCTGCTCCAGCATGTCTTGAGCGCGCGGGCAGGACATCACGCGCACAAGACATCAGAGTCCCGGCGCTTTGCGTTGACGTCACTACACTGTGACTCTGATGTCCTGAGTGTGTGCTGTCATCAGCAGCAGTGTAGGTAGATCGTGTTTCCTCAGTACTGCCGCAGAGGTTAACTATGTCGGCGCGCTGTGCATGCCGATATACTTACCGGTAGCGCTACTCCGGGTGGGCTCGGCGGGCCCCCCTGTGGGCCCCTCCCTGGAGTATGGGGCCCAGGGCGGCTGCACCCTCTGCCCCCCCGGTAGCTACGCTACTGCTTATGATGTATGAAGGTCTTGTTGAAAGTTCAGTCTTGATTCTTGCAATCACGACTATTTAACAACAGAATTGTGATGCCAACCACTGCTTATGGGAAGTATGGACAGAAGAGTAGTCAGGAAAGCCGGGGTTTAGTAATGGGAGGACACGTATGAACACAAGGAGTAAGCAGGGGCGTAGTCAGGTCAATATCCAAGGATCAGAAATCCAGGAGCACCTAATAAGTTCAGGGAGCAAGCAAAAACGTGGTCAGGTAACGGTCCGAGGTCAATAGGCAGGAGGTCACGACAGGAACAGGGAGTGGGCAGATTGGAGACAAATAACAGTCTGGGGTAAGAAAACAAAGATCAGAACACTAGCAGAGACACAAGCCAACAGCACAACTGCAGAACCAGAGAATACAACTGGCAAGGTTCTGGGCGAGCATGCTCATTAAAGAAGCCTGAGCAATTACCAGGAAGGTGGAACATCTGAGTAATGAGCACCAACATGGAATCCAGTGCTGTCAATCAAACTGCTAGCTCAGTAACTCAGGAAAGCGCAGCAGAGTATCTCCAAAGGCAAGATGCTCTGCGCAGAGGAATTGTGTCACTGCCAGGTCTGTAATCCATGAAAACACAGCAGAGCATCTTCAAGTCTGCAAGATGCTCTGCAAAGAGGAATCGTGAGAAGAATATAATTTCACCACTATTGCCATGAACTACAATGGTTTATTCCCCAAACCACCATAGGTAATACACCCAACGCTGAAACTATCTGTTGTCACATCTGTCATTGAGAGGGATTCACAATACATAAAAAGTAAGATAAAAATAAAACATATAAAAACACATGGCCTTACCAGCTTTGAAAAGGTTTGGTAAATTTTTGCAAGTTTTTCCCAGCTCTGTCAAAATGGGTGGAGCAGGGCAAGACAGGGGGCGCAGCGGGGATGTGACACCACAGCTCGTGTAAACCATGACAAGCTGTGACATTCTTTACACCAGAATTCTTAAGGCCGCTTTACACGCTACGACATCGCTAATGCGATGTCGTTGGGGTCACGGAATTGGTGACGCACATCCGGCCGCTGTAGCGACACCTATGAGCGATTTTGAATCGTCGCAAAAACGTTCAAAATCGCTCATCGGTGACATGGGGGTCCCTTCTCAAATATTGCTGCTGCAGCGTGTACGATGTTGTTCCTCGTTCCTGCGGCAGCACACATCGCTACGTGTGACACCGCAGGAACGAGGAATCTCACCTTATCTGTCGCCGCCCGCAATGCGGAAGGAAGGAGGTGGGCGGGATGTTGCGTCCCGCTCATCTTCGCCCCTCCGCTTTGATTGGGCGGCCGCTTAGTGACGTCACTGTGACGCCAAACTAACCGCCCCCTTAGAAAGGGCTAGGCAGGTAAGTAGTGTGACGGGTCCGGGCGATGTTGTGCGCCACGGGCAGCGATTTGCCCGTGTCGCACAACCGAAGGGGGCGGGTACCCACGCTAGCGATATCGATACCGATATCGCAGCGTGTAAAGTGGCCTTTACTCCAGTCAGGGACTAGAGTAAGATGTCTGGCACGGTGAAGAGGTGTACACCACTCAGACACACCATCATCAAGACTGTCGAGAAAATCGGCGTTTGTGATTCATGAATTTTGCGCAAAATTAGAAAAGCTCAATATTTTTGTCTTTTATTTGTGCAAAAAGTCACATATTCTGATAAAATGTCGAAAAATTTGTGGATGGCTGCTGTGTTCGGACATACATAAAAACACTCCAAGAGAGGAGTGGTGTACTTTTGAACGAAAATATGTGAGTTTTTGAAAAGTAGCAACTGATAAATCAAGAACATCTGGAAAGCTCAGACCCTAAAAACCATGGTGAACATTAAAAAAAACAAACTGCCAAACATGTAAAATAGACTTTAAAAAAGGTGAAAATTAAAAGAATAGTGTGTAAATGAAAAACATGACAAAAAAGGTGCAAATGCAACAGTAAATTGGGCCCATAGTCTTGTAATCTTCATGATAAAATTAGTGGCCAGGAGAAAAAAAAAATTTAAAAAAAATAAAGCAATTACAGAGTACTGGTGTTACCAGAACTGTGGTGATTAAAAAAAAAAAATAACCAAAAAAATCTCCAATTTTGTTTTGATTTCTACATATTTTGATCAGGATGAAGATCTGAACTATAATAATGCTCCAGACCTAATAATAAAAGTAGAGGAGATGGATGTCTGGGATGATGAGCAGCGCGCAGAGGAGATTCCTACAGATAACGGCTCCGGTGAGTGCCAAATGCAGATTACAGGCACTTATACTGCACTTTCACTGGCTGCAACAATTCTGGAACATTTTTTAAATGTATCTAGCACTAGAGTTTCGAATGTTTAAAGCTAGAATTTTACAATTTGCTTGAGGTCAATCAGTCAATCGTGATAAAAATGCATCTAAATTCGCAGCAATAATGGACGCACCAGATTATAGGACACACCCCAAATGTAGAGAAAAAAAAGGTAAAAAAAGGGGGGGGATTCTGTCTTATAATGCAGTGGTGTCTTCCTGGGGGAGGAGTGTTAGCGGTGGTAGAGCGGTGTCACAAGAGGCAGGGGCGGTGGTGTACCAGGGTAGGTGTCTCGGATGCTCGCTGCGGGCTCTGTGAGGCAGGAACATCCAGAAACTGTTGGCAGTGCGGTCTTCAAAGAAATGGCGCCTGTAGTCGACGCATGCATAGATTGAGCTGTCGGCTCAATGACGACCCAAGATCTCATCTGCGCATGCACCTCCTCCGAACGCCATATTCCTTGTGTCCACTACTGGGAGATCAGTGGGTCAGATGCGGCGCATGCACAGATGAGATCTTAAGCCGAGAGCTCAATGTGCGCATGTGCTTGACTCCGGGCGGCATTATTTGAAGCTCGCACAGCCAACATTTTTAGGATGGACCCTCACTGTCTGTAGCGAACACTATCACTGCCCGCAGCACAGTGCACAGCCCGCAGCATTGCCCTTGCCTCCTGTGACCCTTCTCCACCACCTCCCGGTAAGCTACATTTGGCTTATAAGATACACCCCTCATTTTCCTTCCAAATTTTTGGGAGGAAGAGTGCATTTTATAATCCAAAAAATATGGTATATTTACTAATGTGTCGAGTAAGAATACCAGTACTGTTGAAAATGAGGATTTCTTGGTAAATAATATACAAGAAAAATCAGTAAGTAACTTTAAAAAAGAAGCAATGATTTTCTTTGTTCATATTTAAATGTGCGAATTATAGATTCAGACTGAAGGCAGCAAAATCAATTAGAAAAACAGGTGGAAACTAAGTATAAGGAAACGTGTGAAACAAACCAGAATATGTGTTACACCTTAGATTCCTTATAGTACCCCCTTTTACTTTGACTACTTTATACCCCTTTGGCAGTCTCTTTTCATCTTCAGATTGATGAATCTGTCACATGGAATGGTTAAAATGAACAGGTATGCCACATCAAGTAGTCATACGTGTCAGAAAGTGTTTGCGACCATCAGATGTGTTTTTCAGAGACAGTATTGATACACAGCTCTATACAGTGCTGAGCTCCATTCCGTATCTAAGCTAGAATATAGCAAGAACCACTCAATTAAGAGGAACTACAGTCCTTCATTACTTTAGGACATGAAGGTTAGTCAGTCTGGAAAATTGCTAATGCCTTGAATGTATTCTTAAGGGCAATTATGAAAACCATCACACGCCACAATCTATGGTGAAACTTACTCACATGAGTAGCACTCGAGGAAAGAAAAACTGAGAATTACCTCTGCTGCAGAGGATAAGTTCATCACAATTACTAGCCTCAGATAACACAAATTGACTGCACCTTAGATATCAGCCCTAATAAATGATACACAGACAAGTAGCAGACACATATCAACATCAACTTAACCAGAGGGGACTGCGAGAAGAAGTACTAATGGTCAAATTGCTGTAAACAAATAGGTATTGAGGACTGCAAACAATACGAGTAGACTTGTTAGGGCAGAGAAACACAAGGACTGATTATTAGAACAGTGAAAATCTGTACTATAGTCCAATGAGTCAAAATTTGAGATTTTTTTTGTCATAACTAAGATATCTGTATAAGACAAAGAAAAGATGAGCAGATAGTTTTTACATTTGTGGTCTCCACAATGAGGTATGGAGGGGGAGGTGTGATGGTGTGGGGATGTTTTGCTGATGATGCTGTTGGTGATTATTACAAATTCATGGCACCCTTGACCAGCATGGCTACCACAGCATTCTGCAATGAACACCTACCCATCTGCAACAGGACAATACCCCAACACACATGCAAGCTATGTAAGGGTGATGTGACCAAGAAGGATAGGAATCGAGTGCTGCATTGGATGCCATAATGTTCTCAATAATCCAGCCTCAACTCAGTAGAGATGGTTTGTCATGAGCTGGACACAGAATGAAGGCAGAGCCGCTAAGAAGTTCTAAGCAACTCTAGGAACTCCTCCAAGACTGTTTAAAGCCATTCCAGGTGACGACCTGATGAAGCTTCTGGAGAGAATGTCAACGGGGTATGATGTTGTCATCAAGGTAAAAGGTGTCACTTTGAAAAATCTAAAGTTTGTTTCTCACATGTTTCCCTACTCATTGTTTCCATATGTGTTCACTTGTAGCTTTGCTGCCTTCAATCTGATTTTACAAAGTGCACAGTGCCACAGTTCAATATGAGCATGGAAAACAATTGTATGAACAGATATGTCCAAACTTTTGACCAAAAGTATAAATGCAACATTTTGTTTTTGTTCCCATTTTTCATGAGCTGAACTCAAAGATCTAAGAGTTTTTTTCAGTGTCCACGAAAGGACTTTTTCTTTCAAATATTGTTCACAAATTTGTGTAAATCTGTGTTAGTGAGCACTTCTCCTCTGCAGATATAATCCATCCACCTCACAAGTGTGGCATATCAAGATGCTGATTAGACAGCATGATTTTTGCACAGGTGTGTCCTAGGCTGGCCACAATAAAAACCCACTTTATAAAAATAGTAACAAATTTTGCTCTTTACAGATGACTTAACTAGGATCTCGAAAAAACATCTGATGTCTACAAATTTTAAAGAAGAGGATTATGACATCACCCAATATTCACATGAACAACATGGTATTTTTCCAGATAAAGTCTCAGCCCTTCACAGGGCTGATCTACAATCTAAGCCTTTTGAGAAGGTATTATCTTCTCATATATCACAGACTGTTCAGAACAATAAAATTCACATAGGAAGTGTGGATCAACAGAGATCTCAGAAAGGAGAAAAGCCGTTTGTATGTTCGGAATGTGGAAAATGTTTTCGCCATAAATCCTATCTTGTTATACATGAGAGAATTCACACAGGGGAGAAGCCATACTCATGTTCAGAATGCGGGAAATGTTTTATCCAGAAATCGCATCTCGATAAACATGAGAAAAGTCACACAGGAGAGAAGCCATTTGTATGTTCAGAATGTGGGAAATGTTTTAACCACAAAACAAATCTTGTTTTACATCAGAGAATTCACACAGGGGAGAAGCCATATTCATGTTCAGAATGTGGGAAATGTTTTACAGATCAATCAAATCTTGCTAAACATCAGAGAAGTCACAAAGGGGAGAAGCCATATTCATGTCTAGAATGTAGGAAATGCTTTATCCAAAAATCGGATCTTCTTATACATCAGAGAACTCACACTGGGGAGAAGCCATTTTCATGCTCAGAATGTGGAAAATGTTTTACTGATCAATCAAATCTTATTAAACACGAGAGAAGTCACAAAGAGGAGAAGCCCTATTCATGTTCCCAATGTGGAAAATATTTTAACCAAAAAGCACATTTTATTATACATATGAGAAGTCACACAGGAGAGAAGCCATTTTCATGTTCAGAATGTGGGAAATATTTTAACCAGAAATCACATCTTACAACGCATCAGAGAAGTCACTCAGGGGAGAGGCCATTTTTATGTTCTGAATGTGGGAAATCTTTTACTCGGAAATCAATTCTTCTTAAACATCAAAAAATTCACGTAGGGAAGTAGCAGTTTTCTTTTTTCACTTTTTTATTGAAAAATCAGACAAGATAAATAAAATAGTCACAATAAAGCTGAACGTACAAGAGAAAGGAAACAAAAGAAGGGAATTTTGTTTACTTACCGTAAATTCCTTTTCTTCTAGCTCCAATTGGGAGACCCAGACAATTGGGTGTATAGCTATTGCCTCTGGAGGCCACACAAAGTATTACACTTAAAAGTGTAAGGCCCCTCCCCTTCTGGCTATACACCCCCAGTGGGATCACTGGCTCACCAGTTTTAGTGCCAAAGCAAGAAGGAGGAAAGCCAATAACTGGTTTAAAGACCAATTCAATCCGAGGAAACATCGGAGAACTGAACCATACCACATGAACAACATGTGTACCCGAAAAAACAGAAAAACCCCGAGAAAACAGGGCGGGTGCTGGGTCTCCCAATTGGAGCTAGAAGAAAAGGAATTTACGGTAAGTAAACAAAATTCCCTTCTTCTTTTTCGCTCCTAATTGGGAGACCCAGACAATTGGGACGTCCAAAAGCAGTCCCTGGGTGGGTAAAAGAATACCTCGTGATAGGGCCGTCAAACAGCCCTTTCCTACAGGTGGGCAATTGCCGCCTGAAGGACTTATCTACCTAGGCTGGCGTCTGCCGAAGCGTAGGTATGCACCTGAAAATGCTTGGTAAAAGTATGCAGACCCAATCAGGTAGGTGCCTGACACACCTGCTGAGCCGTAGCCTGGTGCCGTAATGTCCAGGATGCACCCACGGCTCTGGTAGAATGGGCCTTCGGCCTTGAGAGAACCAGAAGCCCAGTAGAACTGTAGGTTTCAAGAATTGGTTCCTCGATCCCCCGAGCAAGGGTGGATTTGGAAGCTTGCGACTGTTTACGCCGACCAGCGACAAGGACAAAGAGTGCATCCGGGTGGCGCAGGAGCGCCATGCGGGAAGTAGAACCTGAGTGCTCTCACCAGAACCAACAGATGCAAATCTTTCTGAAATTGATGGACTGGACGAGGACACAAAGAAGGTGAGGTGATATCCTGATTGATATGAAAGTGGGATACCACCTTAGGGAGAAATTCCGGAACCGGACGCAGAACTACCCTGTCCTGGTGAAGGACCAGGAAGGGAGTTTGTATGAGAGCGTTGCTAGCTCGGAAACTCTCCTAAGAGACGAGACCGTTACTAGAAGGCCACTTCCCGTGAAAAGCGGGAAGGGAGACATCCTTCAAAGGCTCGAAAGGCGGCATCTGGAGAGCAATTAGAACCTTGTTCAGATCTCAGGGCTCTAACGGCCGCTTGTACGGAGTGCTGAGAAGACAAACTCCCCGTAGGAACGTGCGTACCTGAGGAAGTCGTCGTTTCTGAAAAAATACAGATAGCGCTGAGACTTGTCCCTAAAGGGAACTGAGCGACAATCCATTTTCCTACCTAGATTGCAGGAAGGAAGGAAACATAGACGATGCAACCGGCCAGGGAGAAACACCCTGCGCCGAGCACCGAGATAAGAATATCTTCCACGTCCTGTGGTCAATCTTGGCGGACGTTGGTATGCTAGCCTGTCTCATGGTGGCAACCACGTCCTGAGGTAATCCTGACGACACTAGGTTCCAGGACTCAATGCCACACCATCCGGTTGAGGGCCGTAGAATTCAAATGGAAGAATGGCCCTTGAGACAGCCAGTCTGATTGGTCTGGTAGTGCCCCCGGTTAGCCTACCGTGAGGCACCACAGAACCGAGTACCACAACATCCTCGGCCAATCTGTAGCGACGAGGATGGCGCGGCCGCAGTCGGTCTTGATCTAGCGCAGTACTCTGGGCAACAATGCCAGAGGTGGCACCTAAGGTAGCTGGAACTGCGACCAATGCTGAACTAAGGCGTTTGCCGCCAGAGCTCGATGATTGTGAAAACCGTGCCATGAAGCTGGCACATTATTGTTGTGCCGTGACGCCATTAGATCGACGTCCGGCCTCTGTCAGCGGCGCCAGATCTCCTGAAACCCGTCCGGGTGAGGAGACCATACTCTTTCGGCCACACCTCAGCGACTTAGGAAGTCAACTTCCTAGTTTCCACACTTGGGATGTGAATTGTGGATATGGTGGATGCCGTGTCTTCCACCCACATCAGAACCTGCCGGACTTCCTGGAAGGCTTGCCGGTTGCGCGTTCTTCCTTGGTGGTTGATGTATGCCACCGCTGTGGAGCTGTCCGACTGAAGTCGGATATGCTTGCTTTCCAGCCGCTGTTGGAAGGTTTGTAGGGCAAGATACACTGCTCTGTGTTCAAGAACATTGATCTGAAGGGTGGACTCTTGCTGAGTCCACGTACCCTGAGCGCTGTAGTGGAGAAAAACTGCTCCCCACCCTGATAGACTCGCGTCTGTCGTAACTATCGCCCAGGATGGGGATAGGAAGGACCTTCTTTTTGACCAAGAGGTGGGAAGAAGCCACCACCGTAGAGATTCCTTGGCCGCCTGAGAAAGAACGACGACTCTGTTGAGGGACGTCGACTTTTCGTCCCATTGGCGGAGAATGTCCCATTGTAGTGGACGCAGTAAAACTGCGCGAAAGGAACTGCCTCCATTGCTACCATCTTACGTAGGAAGTGCATGAGGCGTCTCAATGTGTGCGACTGGTTCTTAAAGAAGAGCTTGCAGCCCGTAGTGAATGCTGTTTGTCTAGCGGAAGCTTCACTATCGCTGAGAGAGTAAGAAACTCTATGCCTAGATATGTTATCGATAGGGTCGGGGTCGGATCTGACTTTAAAAAGTTGATGATCCACCCAAAACTTTAGAGAGTCTCCAGCACAACGTTCGGGCAGTGTTGGCATGTTTCCTAAGAGAGTGCCTTGACAAGTAGATCGTCTAAATACGGGATCACAGAGTGACCCTGAGAGTGCAGGACTGTGACTACTGCTGCCCTGACCTTGGCGAAGACCAGTGGGACTGTCGCTAGCCGGAAGGTAGAGCTACGAACAGAAGGTGTTCGTCTCCTATAACGAAGCATAGAAACGCTAGTGCTCTGGATCAATCGGCACATGTGGATAAGCATCCTTGATGCCTAATGATGCTAGGAAATATCCTTGGGACCTTGAGGCGATGACATGGCGGAGGGATTCCATCCGGAACCGCCTGGTGTCCACGAGCTTGCTGAGCATTTTTAGATCCAGAACGGGACGGAACGGCCCGTTGTTATAGGTACCGCAAAGAATTTGGGGTAAAAACCGTGACCTTGTTCCTGAAGAGGAACGGGGGTCATCACTCTTTCTGCCTATAGAGTGCACCCTGTTTGCAGAAGAGCAGCGGCTCGGCCGGGAGGTGGAGAAATTCTGAAGAATCGAGTTGGAGGACGAGAAGTGAGCTCTATCCTGTACCCGTGAGACAGAATGTCTCACACTCAATGGTCATTGACCTATGGCAGCTAAATATCGCCAAGGCGGGAGAGCCTGCTACCGACCGAGGCCGCAAGTCATGAGGAAGCCGCCTTGGAAGCGGGTTTTCAGACTGTCGCTTTTTTGGGCGTGACTGAGCCCGCTAAGAATCTGAGCTCCTCTGATCCTTTTGAGTCCACATTGGACGAGGAAAAATGGGACCTGCCCGAGCCTCGAAAAGGCCGAAAACCCCGACTGCCTCTTGCTCTGTTGGGGTTTGTTGTGTCCGGGCTGAGGAAAGGATGAATCCTTACCCCTGGACTGTTTAATGGTTACATTCACCAAACAGTCGGTCAGCAGAAAAAGGCAACTGGTTAGGCAACCTTTTTTGGAAGCAGAATCTGCCTTCCATTCACTTAACGAGCAGACCAGGCTCTGCTTAAAAACACGGAGTAGCGGAGGCTACCGCCGCACGGTTCGCATAGTCCAGGACAACCTGAATCGCGTAAGAAACAAATGCAGACATTTGAGAGGTTAAGGATGCCACCTGCGGCACAGATGTACGTGTAACCGTGTCAATCTGTGTAAGACAAGCTGAAATAGCTTGGAGTGCCCCAAGGGAGAGAATGCCGGAGCCAACAGCAGTTCCATCTCCCACTGCAACTATGGATCTAGCTACAAGCCTGGAGATTGGAGGATGCCGCTTGGGACACTGGGTCCAGTCCCTGACCAAGTCAGGGGACAGGGATAACGTGTATCCTAAGCCGTTTGGAGAAGCGCATATCTGGATAAGCGTGGTGTTCCTGGACTGCCTCTCTGAAGGCAGAGTGGTCCAGAAAAATACGTGAAGCTGACTCCTCCACTGGAGGAGCTGTGAGAAATAACCCACATTCTATAGATGGACGCTATAAGATTATTTACTATGGCGTCACGATCAGGTGTATCCAGATTGAGAGCGGTCTCAGGATCAGAATCCTGAGCCGCTACTTCCGCCTCATTACACAGCGAGTCCTTCTGCTAGGACCCTGATGAAACCGAGGCCGCTCATAGTGAGCCCGCTTAGGCTGTCTGGGACTGACGTCCGTGCAGAGCCGTGACTCTGGGATGCGTGTGACATTCCCGGAGCTGTTAGTTGTTCACACTGAGGGGGGCCATGGATCAATGATTCAACAGTGCCCATATTGTGAGAGACATGTCCGGACTGCTAGGCTTCTAGTATCATAGCCATAGTCTCAGAAAAACTGTCAGTAAATACTGCAGACACCGTCCTCATCCCCTGGCCATTAGTGCATACAATGGGAGTGTATGTAACCTGCCGGCCGTATAGCCGTACATGCTGTACCAGCTGTATAGAAAAACATGTGGTTCTGCACCTTTGTTTTACACAGAGAATATGCTGATAACTCCTCCGCATAATCCAGGAGGGTATATACAACGTGCGACCAAACAGTGCAATGTATATAGTACAAGCATATCTATAAGTGCACTTCTGCACTAGTGGGGTTAGCACCACAGGTGCTGCTTAACGCCTGTTGCAGCGATTGTGTGACTATCAGAATGCCAGGGTCTTCCACACTTGTCTCTGTATCGTACAGAAACTGACACTAATGGCTGCCGGCGTCCTTGTAGAGAAGGAAGCCGTGGGCGTGCCTGAGAAAGTGCGGGAATCCGGTTTCACAGTGCACACAGTGAGAGGGGTGGAGTATGCAAAACATACTCCAGCTCTCAGCGCTGCTGTGCTATGCAGCGTCACGCCCCTACCCTGACTGTCAGGGCTGTGGGCGGTAACGAAGGGAGACTAGGCCCAGAAGCCGGGGACTCGAGTTAACAGCGCGGCCGCCGTAAAAGCGCGGGCCGCGCTGAAGTCCCCGGCGCACCACAAGTGCCAGCCGCGCCGCAGTCCCAGCGGCCGGCGCGACCGATTCCTAGGAGTGGCCAGCGTCCCGCCCCTCTCCTGACTGGCAGGTCTGGGGGCGGGAACGAACGGAAGCAGGCCGCAAAAGCCGGGGACTCTAGTTATCAGCGCGGCCGCCGTAAAAGCGCGGGCCGCGCTGAAGTCCCCGGCGCACCACAAGTGCCAGCCGCGCCGCAGTCCCAGCGGCCGGCGCGACCGATTCCTAGAAGTGGCCAGCGTCCCGCCCCTCTCCTGACTGGCAGGTCTGGGGGCGGGAACGAACGGAAGCAGGCCGCAAAAGCCGGGGACTCTAGTTATCAGTGCGGCCGCCGTAAAAGCGCAGGCCGCGCTGAAGTCCCCGGCGCACTACAAGTGCCAGCCGCGCCGCAGTCCCAGCGGCCGGCGCGACCCATTCCCATAAGTGAGCCTGCTTCAGCGAAGCTGAATGAGGCCATGGCACAGGCGCCGCAGCGCTGATGTCCCCCGGCGCACTACAACACCCAGCATGCTGCGGTGTGAGCGCCAAATGCACGGGGACACAGAGTACCTTGAGGAAGCAGGGCCATGTCCCTGATGTACTCCGCTCCATCCAGCATCTTCTCCAGGGGCTGTAGATGGAGCACGGTCTCAGTGCCTGGAGACCGGTAAATCCCACTTCACCCAGAGCCCTGTAAAAAGGGATGGGGAAGGAATCAGCATGTGGGCTCCTGCCGCCGTACCCGCAATGGGTACCTCAACCTTACAAACACCTCCGACATACAGTGGGGTGAGAAGGGAGCATGCTGGGAGCCCTTAGTATGGGCCCTCTTTTCTTCCATCCGACATAGTCAGCAGCTGCTGCTGACTAAAAAGTGGAGCTATGCGTGGATGTGTTGCCTCCTTCGCACAAAGCAGAAAACTGGTGAGCCAGTGATCCCACTGGGGGTGTATAGCCAGAAGGGGAGGGGCCTTACACTTTTAAGTGTAATACTTTGTGTGGCCTCCAGAGGCAATAGCTATACACCCAATTGTCTGGGTCTCCCAATTAGGAGCGAAAAAGAAATTGAGAATTAAACTATGTGAAAAAGATGTAATAATTATAAATAAATGTTTGTTACCCAAAAAGCAAATAGAACCAGATAACACCCCTACATGGGAAGCATGTGTGTAGTATATTTCGCATTAATTTACCGTATATAATTGCATCTTGAAACTTTTTTTCTAATCATTAGTAAAAGTTTAATTAAAACATTTACTTTTATTAAACTGTACATTATTAAAATGTATATGTCTGTGTTTGGGTCGGTTTTCCTTTGTTTTTTAGATATAAAGTTGTAGTTTCAGAAACTATGATGTTGAGGGGGAGCTAGTGGGCATTTATAATTGTTTCGCGTCTGGTGAGTGCGATTTTTCTTTGGGGGGGATCTGCTATTGTGTCGCCCAGGGAATGAGGTACTCTGTCCGGGCAGTGTATGGGGAATGTCACTTTGGTGGCCGTTGCCCGGGTTGCTTTTTAATGGGGAGTATTTACAGGGGAGAATAAAGTCATTTGTGTGACGCCACCTGCGGGTTGAGGTTAATATGAGGGAACCGCCGCTGCGGAAGTGGTTACTCCCAGGGCTGATGGTAATGGCAGCTGTGGTGGTAGGCCCTCCACAGGTAGGGTTGAGCCTGGGAGATGTAAGATGACTGTAATAAGGGAGCACACCGGGGTTGTAATTAACAGTCTCTACTCATTCCGGACTCTCAGACGGCTGGTTCAGGTCCCTGTATTTCCAGTGCCAGCTGCTGACTCAGTTGCTCTGTCCCCGGCACTCTCGGTTGGGTCCCCGTAGCGTGGAGCGTTTGGGGCCCGACTGTCCCTTTTGTGTGGCAGTCTCCTTGTCCGTACGGCGGGCAGTGTGGACCCTGTAGGGAGGTATGTGTCCGAACCCTGATCCTTGCTTTACTGCTGATGCCCCCGGATCTGTAGATCAGTGAGGTCTGAGAAGGTCCCCTCACTGTGCAGGTAATTGCCAAGCCGTCTGAAACTGTTGCCTGATCTAGGGCCCTGTGCCCCGTGTGTGCTCTGTTCTCAGCGGTACGCGGGTTTACCTGCCCTGGCTACTTCTCTCCTGTGCCCCTAGGTCACCGTTTACACGACCCAGCTCTCAGGCACGTCTTTCCACTTTCACTCACTACTACTGTCTGCATGCAGTCCCCTTCCACCAGGCTGCCTAGTTCCCTCTGGTCTGGCTCCACCCTCTAGGGGTGGCCATCACCTTGCGCCCAACTAGCAGTGACCCCTGGTGTGGAGTGGCAACTGGGATTTTGGTGTGTGTTGCTGTTGCTGGCACTGGTGTTCCTGGTACCAGGGGGTTGGCCCTGCATCCTGGTGAGGATGCAGTTTCTAGTAGTGCCCTGAGTGGCTCAGGGGCACTACACTATCTTTTGGGACTGTCATCGATCTTTTGGAGATGTCTGCTAACTTTGTTGAAGAGTGCTGCTGTATTTAACTTTTAGCTGCTTGGACACTTCCTTATGGAACCCCAGCTAAGCTTTATTTTTGAAGTAGGGTTTATATTATAAGCATACTCAAAAACGCCCCCCAAATCCTACTAGGGCGTATTTTTGGGGTAGGCCTTATTTTCAGGGAAATAGGGTATGACGACATCTGCAGAGGTCTAAGACGTGCAGTCTTTACTTCTCCTGAATGTCTTCAGATCTATTACTGTCACGCTAGGTACGGGAAAGTACCAGGCAAAAGGGAAGGTAAGGAAAACTCTGTGTCTAGTGAAAGGGAAGATGGTAACCCCTGACCAAACCTACCACTGGTCCCTGGGGTCCCTCACCACCCTAGATAGATTCCGCACCTATATACTGAGCTGGATACCTGACCCTAGGAATCCCTGGTGCTGGGCCCTAAATAGGGAACAGATGGGATGAGCTCTTTGTCAACCGCACTAAACACTAAAGACAACACAAGGAGGACACACAGGGGGAAAATGCATGTACTACTTATCTACAGATGACACAGGTGCAAGTTCAGCAAAGTTTCCAGCAGCGATCACATAGAGGAGTACAAGACACCTGCTTGCAACCAAGGCTTGAATGAACTGAAAATATCACCAGCAACAATCCAAGGAAAGAAGGGGTATTTAAGCACCAAGAGAATACTGATAAGACAAACAGATAGTCAGAGGCCAAATCTGGAGTCAGGTAACAAAGGTCAGAGTGCGTCAAGGCAAAAGGGATAATCCAAATGAGTAGTCAAAGGTCAATCCAAGGTCCAGCAATATCAGAATGCAGGACTAGCATACTACAGAGGAACGCTACAGCCGCAATCACTGCTGGCAAACTAAAGAGCCAGGTAAACATCCTGAATGGGTGATACCTGGAGGAAACCCTGCAGGCCCGACCAGATAGGGCAACTGGGCTGTCATTAAAGGATATCTGTCAGCAGGTTTTTGCTTTGCATGCTGCATGGGTTAAACCATAGAATTCAAAGATGACTGTCTTGTCAAGGTTCGATCTGTTGTTTCTTTGCTATGTTTGTTTAAGCAGCAGGACCCTTATCATTACTCAGGCTACAAAGAAATCTGACACGCTCCCTCCCCTGATTGACACCTCACTATCCATGTACAGTCTCTATTGAGAGCCTGGTGGGGTCAAGACGGCTCTCTCAGCTCTGCTACATGGTGTAGGCTGGTATCTGGCTACTCTGGTACATGTGATGCCACAAAACTGATTAAGGCATTACAAGGGTCAGGTTTGCAGGTTGCTGTAGAGATGGGCATGTCCCATACCTCTATCTTGGGTGGGGCTCATAGCATATAATGAGAGTGTTTGAGCACATGATCAGACAGACAGACAGAGACAGTCTCGGGGGAGACAGCCACCTGGAGGGGGCTGTGTGAGCGCTGACCGGAGTCAGTATTTAGAGGCACCTAGGCCTCCAGAAGAAACCTTCAGAGGAAGGAAGACCGCCTTAGGGCACAATGGTGTGTTGTGAAGTGGATGCACACAGTGGTGCAATTGGACAGTGGGGCAAGCTGGAGGCCTGTGATCGAAATATCAGGCCTATATGCACCCCTGGTAGTGTCAGATAGAGGACTGTTGTATTACTGTCCCGCCAGGCCAGTCTTGAATGTTCTAATAAATAAAGAAATAACGTTTGGAACACCATTCTAAGTCTGAACTGGGTGCAAAAACCTAAAAAAACATCACTATATGGAGAGAAGGGCTGCACACCAGTGACTATGCAAGGGGAATACATGTAATAGCAGAAACTGCTGTGTGAATACTGGCGTGAAAAATACAATAGCTACATGCAAAAATTAAAAAATGAGAGTGGAATCTGCATTACTGCCATGAAATATGAATAAAGAGAAATTTAGCTATTGAATTGATCAATACAACAGAGCCCCAACACCTCTTCACGGTATTCTCTTACTTTTGGGGTCCCTAGCTTGTGTGTGTCCTCTCTTGCAGTTAAAAAACTTACCGTGTATGGGAAGCTGAGACCCAGGCTATATATGCATATGATATGGACTGGCAATAGGTGTGGTTGGGGAGGGTTCACAAACGAAAAACTACTAACAAATAAAGAAATAACGTTTGGAACACCATTCTAAGTCTGAACTGGGTGCAAAAACCTAAAAAAAAAAAAAAATCACTATATATATATATATATATATATATATATATATATATATATATATTATACGTATATAGCCTGGGTCTCAGCTTCCCATACTTGGTAAGTTTTTTAACTGCATGAGAGGACACACATTAGCTAGGGATGTGTGGGATCCGGGAGGCTGGAAATAAAAGCCTTATCTTCACTGCATATGGATTGTTTGGGGTCTATGTCACTGCCATGACACTCGCTAATGACCATAGCGCGTTACAATAGCTAAATCTAAAAATTCTGATTGTGTCAGAATGGCTGCAGGCAGTAATCTAAGTGGTACATCGTTGGATTCAGAATCTGCTTGCCTACATCATGCTGCTCTTAGATGAAGTAGCAAAAAACAGTTGACAGATTCCCTTTAATAATATGACACACTAGATATGCCTATGCCTTAGAGTGAATGACTGAGCTGTCACTCACCATACTGACAGCCCACCATGCCCCTAATCCTATAGGGCGGCTGAACTGTCACTCACAGCATGCATAGGACACATAAGTGGTGGAATTGACAGTATGTACATATAAAATAGAAAAGGAAAATGGCTGCAGCACAGAGCGTAAACTTACAGCGGCCAAAGTGAATAGTGACAATTACCAGATATGATTGATTAAAGTGGAGATCTTAGGGGTACTTTACACCCGATGACATCGCAAGCCGATTGCTGCGATGCCGAGCGCGATAGTCCCCGCCCCCGTCGCACATGCGATATCTTGTGATAGCTGCCGTAGCGAACATTATCGCTACAGCAGCTTCACATGCACTCACCTGCTCTGCGACTTCGCTCAGGCCAACGACCCGCCTCCTTTCTAAGGGGGCGGGTTGTGCGGCGTCATAGTGTCACACGGCAGGCGGCCAATAGAAGCGGAGGGGCGGAGATGAGCGGGATGTAAATATCCCGCCCACCTCCTTCCTTCCTCATTGCAGCCGGGACGCCGGTAGGAGATGTTCCTCGCTCCTGCGGCTTCACACACAGCGATGTGTGCTGCCGCAGGAACGAGGAACAACATCGTAACATCGGTCCTTCCGAAATTATGGAAATGACCGACGCTACACCGATGATACGATTTCTACGCTTTTGCGCTCGTTAATCGTATCAAAAACGATTTACCCACTACGATATCGACAGCGACGCCGGATGTGTGTCACTTTCGATTTGACCTCACCGACATCGTAGTGTGCAAAGTACCCCTTACTGTCCAGACATGACTTGTGACCACAGATCCATAGTCAGGAATAGGAGAAGAAACACAGATAGGTAATATTAACTTAAAATTGCAAAGTGTCCTGAGTTCTTAGCCTCGATGAGGCAGCGCATTGCTATCACAGTGTAGACTGACTCTGTAGTCTGTAGTCACACCCCTAGGATATGATTGACATTCTTAAACCCACAACCATATAAAAAGATAATGTGGGCATTCATGTTAATTCACTCCTCTGTGGACAGATGTAGTGAAGATGGGTGATCTCTCCCCGTCTTCATACGTGTGTGCATGGAGAAGTGAGGTTGCATAAATGCGTTTCAGCCTCTGATCCCAACAGAGCATGATTATAGACCTAAGCTAAACTAGTCACTGAAAACCATCACCCGAGGAGATGATGTGGGCAAGTGTCAGGAATCAGGTAATGGACATAGAGTCTGTCACAAGGTGACTGTTAGGCTATGTGCCCATGTTGCGTTGTGTCCCTGCAGAAATCTCTGCAGCGATTTGACAGCACATGTGCGCTTCAAATCGCTGCAGAAACACTGCGCAATGAATGCAATGAAAAGCCGATTTCATGCGCTCTGGATGCAGACCCCACCATAGACAGAGCGGGACGTGCATCCAGAAAGCACGGAATAAGTGACATGTTGCTTTTTAGAACGCAGTGATTTGGCAGCATGCAAATCGCCGCGTTCTGAAACGCAATGTGCGCATGGATCATGCACAATCTTCATAGATTGTGCTGGGAACGCAGGACGCATACAGTTACGCTGCAGTGCAATACGCAGCGTAACTGCACGCAAATACGCAATGTGGGCACATAGCCTTAGAATAGTGAGGGACAGGGGCTTCTATCCTGTCCCTCACAGATGGTGACCCAGGGCTATCCCTAGCCTCAGGGTTACTCCTGATGGTGGAGATGCCCATTCCTGGCAATGCTCATGACCAGTACTACTCTTCTACCCCTCACCAGGGAAGGATGAAAAACAGACAAGGAAAAAACAAAACTCTTACACACTACACAGAGCTTGTGGAAGGTGAGTTGTCCGGCTCCTTTCACAGGGTGCTGGTGCTGTGTGGTGGCATTGTTACGGTGATTTTGTGTCTGTGGGGCGGTGTGGCCTGGAGCCATGGGGGCTCAGCCTCGCAATGGTGTGGTGAGGCACCAGGTCACATGGCCTACTGGTTCACTGTCGATGTGGCAATTATTCCGCACTTGACTTCAAATAAGTTAGGGACCCACTCAGAGGTTTGCCGTGACGTGGCTGCGGCTTCATACAGTCTGATCAGAATGCTAAACCAAGAACTTTATGTTCAGGTGTATACATTTTTGCCTAGAGACAGTACATCAAAGTATAATTTTTGGATGGGGGTCCATGTCTTTTTCTACAGCTATGGCTGTTTTTATGTCTGACTAGATACTTATCTGTACTTGACAATATATGTGCTGTTTTTCTAATATATATTCACACTTCCGTTTTACAGTATATATATGAAAAACCTGTAAAAAACTGTAACTAATACAATCCATACAGTTAGGTATGCTGAGGATACAGTGCAGTTCAAGAGTCTTGTTTCATGTGCCGCCTAGTGGTGAAATTGAGTATTACAGGCTGATATATTTTTTTTTTTACAATGCAGTCAGCTTAATGTATAGACTTATGTATATCCTTAATGCTAATTGTAATGCTCCCCATCTCCTCCATTGTAAGCTGATGCGTATATTGCACTGCACTCTGCTGTAATACGAGTGCAATGTGATGTATCTCTCGCACCCATTGACTTCTATGGGTGTAAAAGAAAACAAATCGGATTGCACCCGCAGGATGCTGCGATTGTTTTCTTGGTCCGATTAGGGCTGAGAAAAAAATCACACATGGGAGTAGACCCATAGAGTAGCTGTGACCCGAGTGGAATACGATTTTCCGCTTTTGTCGCCATGTGTCATTAGCCTTAAGGGCACTTTACACGCTGCGACATTGCTAGCGATAGCACTCGCCCCCATCATTCGTGCGACATGTGGTGACCCCTTCCGTAGAGAACAATATCGCTATGGCAGCGTCACACGCACATACCTGTTCAGCGACGTCGCTGTGACCGCCAAACAATCCCTCCTTCAAGTGGGAGGTGCGTTCGGCGTCACAGCGGCGTCACTGCGCCGTCACAAAACGGCCGCCCAATAGAAGAGGAGGGGAGGAGATGAGCGGCCGGAACATGCCGCCCACCTCCTTCCTTCCTCCTTTCCGATGGACGCAGGTAGGATGATGTTCGTCGTTCCTACGGTGTCACACACAGCGATGTGTGGTGGCGCATGAACGACGAACAACCAGCGGCATGCACCACCAACGACATTATGATTAGGAGCGACGTGTCAACGATCAACGATTTTTGCCGTTTTTGTGCTCGTTGATCGTCGCTCCTAACTGTCACACGCTGCGATGACACTACCGGCGCCGGATGTGCGTCACTAACGACGTGACCCCGAAGATAAATCGTTAGCGATGTCGCAGCGTGTAAAGCCCCCTTAAGACACGTGCTCTTTTAGCAGAGGCATTGGCAATAAATCCAGAAGCTTTCTAAAGCAGTGGAAAATTAAAAAAAAAAATTCTAGTGTGAAGTTTAATGACTACCGAATTCCAAGTGTATTACAACAGTTTTCTGGCATAAACACCTTGATGTATCAACCCCATAGATCTTTTTGCCAAGGTTCATTTTTTTTTTTTTTGAGGATGCTGACACTGCCTACATGTCTATGAGATCTCTTAAGTTAGAAGAATCATGAAAGGGAATCTGTCACCAGGTTTTTGCCACTTAGTATGGGGGCAGCATAACGTAGGGACAGAGATCCTGAATCCAGCGGTATTTCACTTAATGGGCAGCTTAGTGTAGTTTTGATAAAACCACTTTTTAATCACCAGTAGATTATCATTACAGGACTACTTGGCGTGCTGCAGGTAGTCCAGCATATTCATGTGTAACTGCTAGATCTGCAGCACAGAAAACATTGATTTTATCAAAATGACAACAAACAGCTTAGTAAGTGACACATCACTGGAATCAGGGTCTCTGTCTATACATTATGCTGCTCTCAGATCGGGGAGCAAAAATCTGATGACAGATTCCCTTTAAAAAGGAAGAGCCGTCCTTTTCATAGCCTCAGGCCTCGTTTACATCAATCTTTGAAAATTCAGCCCAATCCTCCTCCTCCTCCAATGGAATTTTATTCTTACTTTCTTTTTACAGGAAAAATATATCTTTGCTCTGTATTAACCAAGATACAAAAATATTCAAAATAGAAAAATACTTAAAATGGCTCTCAATTTTGAATATTTACCTTTTTTTGGTGTATTAAGATGTATTTCTGGTTCTTTGTATTCATGGTGAATATGCTGTAAGATTTTGTAGTCCGGGAACGCTCTCCTTCATGGCTCTGACCTCACAAACATTTCATCCTGAACGGAACTTAACTTTCTAAATCACCAAAATCACCAGAATATGTCTATTCTTTACTAAAGAAAATTACTTCACCCCCGTCCTCTGCAGACCGGTCCCTGTACCCCATGCGGAGTTATTTTCTCTGATAAAGCCCTTTCAGACTGTTTAAGGCGGACTTTGCACACTACGACATCGCAGGTGCGATGTCGGTGGGGTCAAATTGAAAGTGACGCACATCCGGCATCGCATGCGACATCGTAGTGTGTAAAGGCTCGATGATACGATTAACGAGCGCAAAATCGTCGTAATCGTATCATCGGTGTAGCGTTGGCGTAATCCATAATTACGCTGACGCGACGGTCCGATGTTGTTCCTCGCTCCTGCGGCAGCACACATCGCTGGATATGCGGAAGGAAGGAGGTGGGCGGGATGTTTACATCCTGCTCATCTCCGCCCCTCCGCCGCTATTGGCCGCCTGCCTTGTGACGTCGCTATGACGCCGCACGACCCGCCCCCTTAGGAAGGAGGCGGGTCGCCGGCCAGAGCGACGGTCGCAGGGCAGGTGAGTGCATGTGAAGCTGGCGTAGCGATAATTTTCGCTACGCCAGCTATCACAAGATATCGTACCTGCGACGGGGGCGGGGACTATCGCGTGCGACATCGCAGCATCGGCTTGCGATGTCGCAACGTGCAAAGCCCGCCTAAGACATCAAGAACAATGATTCCATCCATGGGGGGCTCACTCACAGAATGTGGGGGCTTCTCCTCCATGGAGGGACTCACTCACAGTATGTAGAGGCTTCTCATGCATGTGGGGACTTTTCATCCATGGAGGGGCTCATTCACAGTATGTGGGGGCTTCTCATCCATTGAGTGGGATCGCTCACAGAATGTGGGGCTTTTCATCAATGTAGGCGCCTCACTTACAGTATTTGAGGGCTTCTCATCTATGGAGGGGCTCACTCACAATATGTGGGGGTTTCTTATCCATGGAAGGGGCTCATTCATAATATGTGGGGGGCTATTATCCATAGAGGAGCTCATTCACAGTATGTGGAGGCTTCTCATCTATGAAGAGGCTCACTAAGGCTATGTGCGCACATTGCGTAAATACATGCAGTTACGCTGCGCTTTGTAGCGCAGCGTAACTGCATGCGTCCTGCGTCCCCTGCACAGTCTATGGAGATTGTGCAGGGGCCGTGCGCACGTGGCGTTTTAGAGCGCAGCGCTTCGGCTTCTGCCGAAGCGCTGCGTTCTAAGAAGTGACATGTCACTTCTTCCGTGCGCTTTGCCTGCAGCTCCTGCTCTGTCTATGGGAGGAGCTGCAGGCAGAGCACATGGAATCGGCTTTTTTTTTTCACTACGGACATTTCTGCAGCGATTTAAAGCGCACATGTGCTCTTCAGATCGCTGCAGAAATTTCTGCAGTGACTGTACGCAACGTGCACACATAGCCTAACAGTAAGTGGGGGCTTCTCGTACAAGAAGGGAGCTCACTCACAGCATGTGGGTGATGCACCCACGGGGTCTTGGTGTGGTTACTTGTCCCCGGGCCGGTCTAGGGATGTCACAGCGGCCTGGCGTGATACCGTGACCCAGTCTGTGCCAATAAAAAGGAGAGATGGGGATAATGGGAGTAGTTATTCGGGATGCCACCTGTGGTTTGTGGCCAGTTGTTAGCTGCCACTGCGGAGGGTATCTCTTCTGGGGCAGAAGGTGACGCAGCTTGGTTGTTACAGCTCTCCACATGTAGAGCTAGGCCCCAGGGAGGCTGTTGGTAGTAGTGGTCCACTCCACTGAGGGAGCGCGGGGCGTGGGAAGGATTAGACGACACAGCAGTTGCAGTTTAAGTTGTTTACTCACTGAGTTGCTCTCGCCATTGGACTGCCGGACTCTGCTATGATGGGCCCCAGCCGATCCCGGATAGTTCAGCGTACAGAACCGGTATTTCGTTCAGTGAGTCTTTCCTCCCTGCGCCGTGTTGTGCGAGTCCCTGCGGCTTGAAGCTTTGTGGGGACCCGAGTCCTGGGAATGGTAGTTTTCCCGTCCCGTATAGCAGGCAGCGCGGGGCCATAGATGGGACCGCCCTATGGTCATGACTCCTGGCTCTATATGCTGCTTTGCCCCGGGATCTGTGTGTGGGCTAGAAGACTTGAAATCCTCTGCCTGGTGGATTCTGCTGGCGGGACTTGCAGTGCCCACCATCCTAGGGCTCCGCACCCTGAGGTGTGCGCTGGTCCTGAGGGAGCAATCAGCTCTCCCCTCAGCAACCGTGTTCTCCTATGTCTCACTTGGGTCCTGGTGGTTTCTGAAAAGACTGAGTGTGTGTGTGTTGCCTTGCTCCCCTGAACAGTCGCTCCACTCCACCGGGTTTCTGAGGTAGTGGGTGGGAGACACAGACAATATGGTGACCATTCTAAATGACCCTACCCTAACCCAGTCCCAGTGAGAGGGCAACTAGCTATGTGTGTTGGTGAATTGTGGTTTACCGGCAATGACCTCCTTCTTACCGGGATGAATACTGCACCTCTGGTGAGGTGTAGTACCCTGTGGCGAGTGAAGTCTCAGGGGTGCAACTTGGGGGCTTCTCATCCATGGAAAATTTCTAGGTAGCAGGCTCGCTGTCTGTGTGTTACGATCTGTCTTTCACGTCCTATATACAATATCTTGCCCGCGCTTGAAGAACATCTTTAGATTCCGCCCCTTTCTCACCATGGAAACAAAAAAAACTCTTACTGTGGCCCTGATCCACTCCCGCCTCGACTACTGTAGTTCTCTACTAATTGGCCTCCCCCTAACTAGACTTTCCATCTGCAGCCAGGGTCACCTATCTGGCTAATCGTTACTTGGCCACTTCCACTCTATGCCAGTCATTGCACTGGCTGCCCATGCATTATAGGATTCAAGTTAAATTGCTTGTTCCCACCCATAAAGCACTTCACAACATGGCACCCCCCTACATCTCCACCCTCATCTCTATCACCCTACCTATTCTCTTTGCTCAGCAAACAACTGTTGCCTATATCCACACTAATCCAATCCTCCCGTCTTCATGACTTCTCCTGAGCTGGACCAATCCTCTGGAATGCTCTACCCAAAGAAACTAGGATGATCTGCAACTTACACTGCTTTAGACGCTCCCTAAAAACACATTTTTTTTAATGTGGTTTATCACAATCCCTAATCGAGGTTAATTCATATATATCCCCTCCACTATTTCTCGGAACATAACTCCATCGCACCCAAGAGCATTGCAATGATTGGCTGGTGACTGGCTCATGCAGACTCTATCTATCCTCCATTTCTTCGAGACCGCTGGACCGTCATTGTCAATAAGCCGTTGAACCTTATGTCACCTCCACCTCACCCCATTGTAGATTGTAAGCTCTTATGAGCAGGGTTGTCTATTTTTGAATTAATTATTGTTTCTTCTGTAACTGGTACCTCTGATTGTTTGTATAAGATTGAACCTCCTGAATTGTGAAGCGCTGCGGAATATGTTGGCGTCATAGAAATACAGATTATTATTTCAGAGTTTAGAAGTGACACAATAAAATCAAAATCTCTCATCATACGCGCCTCGACCACCAGTAAAAGCATTATACACCTTTTGCTAAAGCCAGATACACCCTCACTATCATTCATCCAATCAAAAATAATGTTTCAACTCAAAATGGATTGGTTGGATGCACCTTCAAATAAGGAGAAACTGACTAAGAGATTTTTTTAAACGTGGTCTTTATTTATCCCTACTTTGTCTGATATTATTAAGGACAGACTTAAATCCCAATTTGAATAAATTTCATAGTATTTACATGAAGTTCTCAATGGACATATACCAATTCCATAATAGAGAACTTTATGAACTCTTGGTTGCCCGCAGAGGGGTTGGGAATGTTTTGAATAAGCTGTATTGCAGAAGATGTCTTTGTTATATTGCTTGTTGTTTGTGTTGTACAAGAAATCAAAAAGCAATGAAAAGAGTAAAAAAAAAATAAAAATGTAGAACCCATGGCACTGTATCTAATCTCCCTGGATGTGGACGGCAGAGAAAAACTGATGAAAGGTTACAATGCAGAATAGTCCGGATGGTGGATAAGCCGTCCCAATCAGGTTCCAAAGAAACTCAAGCTGTCCTGCAGCTCAGGGAGCATCAGTGTCAGCAAGAACTATCCATCCACATGTGAATCAAATGAAATGCTATGCAGGAGACACAGGAGGACCTCACTGCTGACACAAAGACAGGAAAACGCTACAGAGCAGACCTAGGAGGACCCCACTGCTGACACAGAGACAGAAAAAAAAGCTAGATTTCAGTTTGCCAAAATGTACGTGAGTAACCAAAATCCTTCTGGGAAAGCGTCTTCTGGACAGATATCACCAAGATAGAGCTTTTTGGTAAAGCGCATCATTCTACTGTTTACTGAAAACAGAATGAAGCCTAAAAAGAAAGAACACATCACCTACAGTCAAAAATGGGGGAGGCTCAGAAATGTTTTGAGGTTATTTTACTGCCTGTGGCACTGGGGTCATGACTGTGTGCAAGACATCATTAAATTTGAAGATTACCATAGGATTTTGGGTGGCAAAGTAGTGTCTGTCTTCCAGTAGGACAATGACCCCAAACACTTCAAGAATCCTCCAAAAATGGATGTAAACAAAGTGCTGGAGAGTTCTGAAGTGGCAGAAATGAGTCCGGATGTAAATCGCATTGATACCTGTGGAGAGATCTTAAAATTGTTGTTGGGAGAAAAGAAGACGCCTTCAGATATGAGAGACCTGGAGACGTTTATAAAGAAGAGTCCAAAATTCCAGGTGAGAGGAGGAAGAAGCTTGTGGATGGGTATAGGGAGCGATTGATGCAGTTATTTATTCCAAAGGGTAAAGTGCGCAACCAAATATTAAGTAGAGGGTGTCAACAATTTTGTCTGTTAAATTTTGGGGGTTTCGTGTGAAATTAAATCCAATAAGCCATTTTTTTTCTTTGTTTTTTTTTTTATTTTTTTGTGTTGTTGCAATATACACAATGGAAGTAAACTTGTAGTTCCAATAATTTTCTGGGATAAATACTTCATTTTCTGGAACAATTTCAAGGGTGCCAACACTTCCAGCATGGCTGTTTATGTATATGTACCGCCCCTGTGATGCCCTGGTAAAACCAGGTGGTCACAGTTAGGCCTCCGCATAACACCTTCCCCCACTAGGAAACACACAGCCAACCAGAAACCCTAGTCACCCCCCCTTGGGAACAGATAGACACACCAGTGGGCGTGACCAGGCGGTTGGGACACGCCCACCCAGGGGTCTAGACAGCCCGGGGCGGAAAACCAGGCAGTCTAAGTCAGAAAGTATTTGTGGTTCAGTTTGGAGAGGAGTGTGGGCTGGAGCTAAGTGTAGCTCCAGCAGGAAAGTTCAAGTTGAACGGTACCAGAGTAGGAGCCCTGGTGCCATTGGCTAGGAGGCAGACGGTGGTCTCCGTCAGCAGGAGACGGGAAGACGGCTTGGCAGAACCGAGATGGACCAGGACAGGGTTGTAGCCCGCCGGTACAGACACGGGGAATCGACCCGGAAACCATAGCACAAAAGGGGATATTCGGACCCTGAAGCCAGAACCGGCACCAAACGGACTGGTTAATTCACCGATTGAGGCCAGGACTAGAGGTCCTGTCCCACCCAAAGTCCCTCAGAGAAGACAACAGCCCCCCGACAGGGATAAGAGGTCACCGCCAGGGCCCATAGATCCCACAGGCCAGCCTTTATGGGCACGGCTCCTTAGGCCACATCCAGCCGGGAGCAGACTCCTGAGTTTCACACTAGGAAAGTCCACCTTACAAAAACAGTGCAGAGGAAAAGGATAGAGCCCACCAGCCGGGTGGGGGACCTGAATGCAACCAGCCTTGGCACCGGCCACCATCACCTTGGTTTACCAGAGACTTGTGTGGTTTATTAACAGTGAGTACACCAACACTCCCTGTGGTCGCTATCCCCTGCACCGGGTCCTGGGCCACCATCCCTACCCACGGAGGGGTTAACAACTGGCTGCACAACATCTCCCCCGGGTGCCCTGCAGCAGCAGCGGTGGTGTTCCACTTCACCACACACCATGGGTGGCGTCACGAACCTAATACGGCCTAGCCCATACATCTACGTCCCCCCATTTATTCTGCGTGCCCGCGAGACCCCCGGGTCCGGAGACCCTCAAGCCACTACTCCAGCAGGCCCGGACCCGAGGCACACCCCAGGGCTATGGGATACTCGGTCCCGGGCCGTATATTTATGGGGACAGTTCACTGGGTGGCTGTTGCCCAGTTCCGTGACCCTGGGGGTCGCTTGAAGAGCGTACAGGGTAATATTTATAAAATGTGTATCATGACGCCACTTGCGGGTTGCGGTTATGGTGATAGAACCGCCGCTGCACAGTTTCTCACTGCTGGGGCTGATGTTGGTGGCAGCCTGGATGTTGGGCCCTCCGCAAGTAGGGCTGGGGCCCCAGGGAGTAGGTGATGGGACTTTACTAGGGACTGCATGGTTGGGATCTCTAGTCTGTACAGGAACTGGCAGGGTCAGTTGCAGTACAAAACTTGTGTCAAAATGTTGTTCTAGAATGTCCGTCGTTGCTCTCTCGGGACACAGACGCAGCTGAACACTCGCACATTACACAAACACGACTCTGCTCCATGAAAAATATCACGTGAAGCCAAACCGACTTCAGCTCGTCCAGCGCGGATCACCGCTTATATACCCTGAGGCACCTGGCCATGTGACCCCCGACTCCTCCCCCACATGTGACTGATCACATGACTGTGACCTCAGCGCAGGTCCTGTCAGCACAGAGCAGCCGCATATCTAGTGCTGGGTTCTGCAGGCGCTGCAGGTATGTGGAGAGTCATCGTTACCGGACACAGGGACTGTTAACCCCTTCAGTGACGGCTTATTTTAGGCTTTATTAACACAGATGTTATATTCTTTTTTGTTGTTGTTTTTCCCTTGCGACATTCTCACACCCAGAGATGCTTTTATTTTTCTGTCATTGTAACTATGCGCTTGTGTGTATTTTTTTTCCTTTTTTTGCTGGACGTGAGATACTTTAGTATTACCGATCTCAGAAGGAAATCTCGAAAAAAATGACCCCCAACAAATATTTATTTTTAAACAGCACAAGAACTACCAGCTAGAAAAAATATTCAGAACCGCCCCGATATAAAGGAAAAATAGGAAAAGTAATAATAATAATATAATAATATTTATTCATTTATATAGCGCTATTAATTCCACAGCGCTTTACATACATCAGGAACACTGTCCCCATTGGGGCTCACAATCTAGAGTCCCTATCAGTGTGTTTTTGGAATGTGGGAGGAAACCTACACAAAGACGAGAACATACAAACTCCTTGCAGATGATGTCCTTGGTGGGATTTGAACCCAGGACCCCAGCGTTGCAAGACTGCAGTGCTAACCACTGAGCCACCACAAAACTGCAATGCTGACCACTGAGCCACCACAAGACTGCAGTGCTGACCACTGAGCCACCACAAGAATGCAGTGCTGACCACTGAGCCACCAGAAGACTGCACTGCTGTCCACTAGGCAACCACAAGACTGCAGTGCTAACCACTGAGCCACCACAAGACTGCAGTGCTAACCACTGAGCCACCACAAGGCTGCAGTGCTAACCACTGAGCCACCACAAGACTGCAGTGCTAACCAATACGAATTACTTTAAAAACAACAAACAAACAAACAAACAAAAAAGGGTAAAAACAACCTGCAAAGACAAAACACAATAGAGAGCAAGTTATGAAGCAGCAATATGTAGGACTGCGGGCAATTTATTACTGCAGTAGAGGGAAATGCCTTGAAAAATAAGCTATTAACCATGAAAACAGTATGACCATAAAGGAGAGTTATGCTATAAATGAGAGTCCAGACCTCCACTAAATGTGGAAGCCAAAATATATATAAATACTGAAAAAAAAAAAAAGAAAACCGATAGAGAGGCAAAATGGTAACAGTGGATCTAAGCACAAAGAATAGCACACACCAATGTATTAATACAGACCCAGATTCTTAGTATGGCCGGCTTGTTCCCCAGCCGGGCACACCAGCGCTCCTCGCTTGTCCGGCTTCCTTATATGTTATATTTTTGCATTTTACCGTACCTTTCGCTAATTATTTTTGATGGGGCATTGAGAAAAAAATGTAACAATTCTATTGTTTTCGTGTTTTAAATGTACGCTACTCACCCTTTATGGGTTGTTACCACTACTGCAAAAAATATGTACAGATTTCTTATTATGTGTGCATAATATTATGCACACATAATAAAATTACGCATATTTTTTTTATTATTATTATTTTTTTTAATATTAACACCTTTCAACAGTGGGTACCGAAAGTATTCAGACCCCCTTAAATTTTTCACTCTTTGTTTCATTGCAGCCATTTGGTACATTCAAAAAGTTCATTTTTTTCTCATTAATGTGCACTCTGCCCCCCCATCCCCCATCTTGACAGAAAAAAAACAGAAATGTAGACCTTTTGCAGATGTAGTAAACAAAAAAAACTGAAATCTCACATGGCCATAAGTATTCAGCCCCTTTGCTCAGTATTGAGTAGAGGCACCTTCCCTTTTGAGCTAGTGCAGCCATGAGTCTTCTTGGGATCCTGGATTTGGGGATCCTCGGCCATTCTTCCTTGCAGATCCTCTCCAGTCCCGTCAGGTTGGATGGTGAACGTTGATGGACGCCATTTTCAGGTTTCTCCAGACATGCTCAATTGGGTTTAGGTCAGAGCTCTGGCTGGGCCGGTCAGGAATGGTCACAGAGTTGTTCTGAAGCCAGTCCTTTGTTATTTTAGCTGTGTGCTTAGGGTCATTGTCTTGCTGGAAGGGGAACCTTCGGCCAAGTCTGAGGTCCAGAGCACTGTGGAGGAGGTTCTCTTCCAGGATATCTCTGTACTTGGCCGCATTCATCTTTCCTTCAATTGAAACTAGTCGTCCTGTTCCTGCAGCTGAAAAACACCCCCATAGCATCATGCTGCCACTGTGATGGAGGGCATGGGGCAAGCAGAGATTGTAGTCGTACGTGCAGGGAGAATGACAGGTCACAGCACAGCCTGTCATAACCCCTCGCCTCCCCGTTTCCGCACCACACACGGAAGGACTCTGTATCAGTATCAGGCGACACTATATTCACTTCGTCGGCACCGGTATTCTTCCAATAGGGGTTCCTTACATCTTTTCCTCTCATACATAATTTAGCAGCAGTCTGTATCTCTGGCACCTGGGCACTTTCTGTCACCTCTAGGCCTCTCCTTCCATCACTGCACTTCACACTGGCATGAACCAGGTCAAGAAGTCCGCTACACCACTTCACCCCACCCACAGGGGACGCTAACACATAAGAAGGACCGCAACAGACAGGGCTCTCCCATCCGTGTCCAGTCTATCCAGCCATACCCTTCTTCCTGAGGGCACACTGACCTTTCAGTGAGTGAAGAATTCGTTGAGTGTTAGCAGCCAGATGAAATGGATGCCAGGCCCCCGACCGTAGTATCAACCCCTCTCCTTGGGGGACGCTGTTGATCAATAGAGATCTTGCATGTCACGGCTGCAGGGGTGACCCGTAGGATCAGAATCGTCATGGTGGGGTTATTACTTGTAGATCTTCACAGAGACTCTCCTCTCTCCCCTTTCACATCCTGTTCTATATATACCATTCCATTCTCCTCCTGCTACTCTCTCCCTGACCACCCAGGTGCCAGGACAAACTGTGCTGTTACACTGCCACCTGGTGGCGCTATTACACAGTGTATTTACATTTTATTAAACAGGACAGCAGTGTGCCGGCTATACATGCAGGGGTGGGCCTAACCCTAAACCCCCCCTACACCACTATCATATTTCACTGTGGGGATTGTATTGGGCAGGTGATGAGCAGTGCCTGGTTTCCTCCACACATACCGCTTACAATTATCATCAGACAGTTCTATCTTTGTCTCATCAGACCAGAGAATCTTATTTCTCATAGTCTGAGATTCCTTCATGTGTTTTTTTGCAAACTCTATGCGGCTTTCATATGTCTTACACTGAGGAGAGGCTTCCGTCGGGCCACTCTGCCATAAAGGCCTGACTGGTGGAGGCTGCAGTGATAGGTGACTTTGTGGAACTTTCTCCCATCTACTTACTGTATCTCTGGAGCTCAGCCACAGTGATCTTGGGGTTCTTCTTGACCTCTCTCACCAAGGCTCTTCTCCCATGATTGCTCAGATGGCTGGACAGCCAGGTCTAGGAAGAGTTCTGATGGTCCCAAACTTCTTCCATTTAAGGATTATGGAGGCCACTGTGCTCTTAGGAACCTTGAGTACTGCAGAAATTCTTTTGTAACCTTGGCCAGATCTGTGCCTTACCACAATTCTGTCTCTGAGCTCCTTGGGCAGTTCCTTTGACCTCATGATTCTCATTCGGTCTGACATGCAGTGTGAGCTGTGAGGTCTTATATAGACAGGTGTGCGCCTTTCCAAATCACGTCCTATCAGTTTAATTACACACAGCTGGACTCCAATGAAGGAGCAGAACCATCTCAAGGAGGATCACAAGGACATGGACAGCATGTGACTTACATATGAGTGTCTGAGCAAAGGGGCTGAATACTTATGACCATGTGATATACTGAGCAAAGGGGCTGAATACTTATGACCATGTGATATTTCAGTTTTTCTTGTATAATAAATTTGCAAAAATTTCTACATTTCTGTTTTTATTTGTCAAGATGGGGGATGGGGAGCAGAGTGCACATTAATGAGGATTTACCAAATGGCTGCAATGAAACAAAGAGGGAAAAATTTGAAGGGGTCTGAATATTTTCCGTATCCACTGTACCCTAGTGTGAGCGAACGCAAATATGTGATTACTCTAGTCACCTGACCACTGCAGCCTGTGACTGGTCCTGGTTACTTCCGAACAGAGCAGACATTGTTTCCGGAGTCGGCACAGACCTCCGGAGCCGCCTGTGCAAGATCCACTGAAGGGTGAGTATGCGTCTGATCATTATTTTAAAAACAAGCCTAGAAATAAATTTGTTCCAGTGTCGGACAGACCCTTTAATTTATATAGTATTTATATAGTATTATATATAATAATAATAATAATAATAATAATAATATAGTGAGGTTCCTTTTTCTGGAGCCATATTGAACTTTTGAAAAGTTTCCAGTAATAAAGTAATATTTAAAACATGTTTTTATTTTCTGACAAGACGTAAGAAAAATGCCTTGTTAAGATCATGCTAAATTAAATAATTAAATTTATTAATTAATTTATTTATTTTTTAAAGGTTAAGCCATCATTTAATGCTAGAGACCACATCTGTTTTTACTGGGGTTTTTTTTTTTTTAAGTAATTGTGATCAAATCCCTGCAGAGTTGGATAGTGGGGGCGCTCGCGCTGCTGTACAGGGTTGAATAGTGAAGGGGGAACGAAGTACTGAATTAGCGTTGTGACGCCTTCATTCTGAGGATTGTGGGAGGATCCACAAGTCAGATCCCCAACTTTCAGGTACCACCTAGTGTCATCGACACTCAGCATGTGACAAATAAACCTTTGTGTGTGCGTCTAATTAAATTAGAGAGACCACGTATGTATGTATAAGACAAGCCCTCCCTGAGACAATAAGGTATCAGAAGTAGTTCTCTCCAAATCTCCAAAAAAGAAGTGTTTAAGGCTATGTGCACACTTACCGGATTTTGCCGCGGATTTGCTGCATGTTTCGCTGCAGAAAATGTTCATAACATCTCTGCAGTGAATCACCAGCAAATCCTATGGAGAAAAAAAATCCTGTGCGCACTGGGCGGAATTTGACAGCTGCATGTTTTGCTGCGAAAATCCCGCAGCAAAAACAAGTGCATGTCACTTCTTTTCCGCAGGTAGCTGCGGGTTTTCCCTAAACTAATGTAAAAATCACGCAGGGAACAGCTTGCGGAAAAACCGCACCAAATCCGCACCAATTCCGCACCAAATCCGCAACAAAACTCGACAATCCGCATGCGGATTTGGGTGCGGATTTGGGTGCGGATTTTTTCCGCAGGTGATAAGATCTTTGAGAGCCTGCGGAATTTACGCAAGGAAATTTCATTTCCCAGTGCGCACATAGCCTATTACATCTCGGCTTTCTGAGATCTAAGGCTATGTGCGCACTGGGAAATGAAATTTCCTTGCGTAAATTCCGCAGGCTCTCAAAGATCTTATCACCTGCGGAAAAAATCCGTACCCAAATCCGCACCCAAATCCGCATGCGGATTGTCGCGTTTTGTTGCGGATTTGGTGCGGAATTGGTGCAGATTTGGTGCGGTTTTTCCGCAAGCTGTTCCCTGCGTGATTTTTACATTAGATTAGGGAAAACCCGCAGCTACCTGCGGAAAAGAAGTGACATGCACTTGTTTTTGCTGCGGGATTTCCGCAGCTAAACATGCAGCTGTCAAATTCTGCCTAGTGCGCACAGGATTTTTTTTCTCCATAGGATTTGCTGGTGATTCACTGCAGAGATGTTATGAACATTTTCTGCAGCGAAACATGCAGCAAATCCGCGGAAAATCCGCGGCAAAATCCGGTAAGTGCGCACATAGCCTAAATCTGCGCACGCGCCGCTCCCACGGCCATTTTCTTGAAGTCTATTGGCTGGCTCAATGGGGCCTGCAGCCCACCAGCAGGTTCAATGGGGTCCGCTGCCCACTGGCAGGCTCAATGGCTACATCCCTTAGCCCCTAGTATCGTTGACCCATCTGAGCCGTGACACCGCCACAACAGCCCTGAGCCACAGTATCACCGACCCTTCTGAACCGAGACACCACCGTAACATCCCCGAGCCACAGTATCGCTGACTCTTCTGAGCCACGACACCGCCTCAACAGCTCCAAGCCATAGTATCGCCAACCCTTCTGAGTTTCAACACTGCAACATCCCCAAGCCACAGTATCGCTGACTCTTCTAAGCCGCGGCACCTCCACAACAGCCCTGAGCCACAATATCATCGACCCTTCTGAGCCGAGACACCACCGCAACATCCCCGAGCCACAGTATCGCTGACTTTTCTGAGCCGCGACACCGGTTCAACAGCTCCAAGCCATAGTATCGCCAACCCTTCTGAGTCTCAACACCGCCGCAAAAACCCAGAGCCACAGTATTGGCTCCGTCCTGTGACCACGCTCCATCACGCCGACCCAGTAACCTTTATCTGGCTAATAAGATGCACCGCCATTTTCAACCCAGGTTTGGGGGGGGGGAATGCGTCTTATAATCCGGAAGTGGGACCCTCACTCGAGTATAAGCCGAGGTGGACTTTTTTATCATAAAAAAAATGTGATGAAAAACTCGGCTTATACTCGAGTATATACGGTATGTGTTTTAGGTTTTGTACCGAACCCTTTCTTAAAACTGAACTACTTAATTTAGATGTTTCCCCTTATGATCTCTGTTATTTTGCATGATTTTACATGTGTTCATCTTTTTCATATAGCTCATATGATATTGTCTATATAACATAATTTTCCTAATTGATCCATCAGGGATGGATAAATACCGAGACAAGATGGCAGAGAGGATATTACACCTGACCCTAGAGATTCTCTTCTGGCTTACTGGAGAGGTAATGTGGCATCATCAGAATCCCTCACATCATAATTATGTATGGTAATAACTAGTAATGAGCGATTCGATGCATTAGCTGAACTCAATTCGAGCAATGTGATATTTGCTTTGTATAAATAGGTTAAAATGACTGAAATGTTCACATTGTAGAATAGTGCATCAGCCACAGTGGGCTCACAACCTTAGGTATGACTGTCAGGGTTTCCCCATAATAACTTACAGTTATCACATGTCATAAAATATCTTACCTAATCAGGAGGGACAATCATAACCTGTACGAAAGAAGAAGCTGGAAATGCAGCAGCCATTTTATGGTGAATCTGGAAAGAGAAGATATCAGAGCTTAGGTTAGAGATAGCAAGAGAGAGAGAAGAAAGACTGAAGAAACTGTACAGATATTGTGTGACACCACACCAGCGAAGAACAGATACGATCCAATTACCCATAGCCAGATAAGCTGAGGTCACAATGACATTAGTCCTAGGAGACCGCAGAGTTTCACACACATCTTTTTTCAGGCAGTCGAAGACTTTGGAGTAATTTTGAATCACTGTAAATCGAATGGTCTGGCAAAATCTGGCAATGCCGACAAATTCAAATTGCAACAGATTTGCTCATCTCTAGTAATAACAGATGGATCTGACTGGAGAGATGAAAGGTCCTGTAACTGTCTGTAGTGAGATTTTTTACTCTGTCTCTCCATACACAGGATTACACGATAGTCAAGAAGACCTCTAGTGATCGCTGTCAGGTCAATGTGTCTGAAGGATGGGAAGGAACCCTAAGTGCAATCCCAGGATCTCCACCGCACCCCCAGATAGATGAGGACATCAATGACCAGAAGATCCTAGAACTCATCTACAAGATGATTGAGCTGCTGACTGGAGAGGTGACACTGCTGGGAATGCTGGGACACTATACAGTAACGCTATAAAAGGGATCGGGGGATGACGGTATCATTGTATGTGTCAGGTTCCTATAAGGTGTCAGGACGTCACCGTCTATTTCTCCATGGAGGAGTGGGAGTATCTAGAAGAACACAAGGATCAGTACAAGGACGTCATGATGGAGGAGAATCCACCCCACACATCACCAGGTAATAGACAGGACTAAATACACACGGACTATAATTATCTGTGGGTAAGGAATTAATTGACTTCATGTATGTGCTTCCTACAGTTCTATCCACTAAGAGGACAACACCAGAGAGATCTACCCATCCTCTGCTTCCTCTCGATCATCAGGTAGATGGAGACGGAGAATCAATTGACTCCCTATATGAGTTTCCTACAGTTGTATCTTATGAGAGGACAACACCGGAGAGATGTCCCCGTCCTTTTCTTCCTTTGGATCATCAGGTAGACGGAGATAGAGAATCAATTGACTCCCTGTATGAGCTTCCTACAGTTCCATCCACTAAGAGGAGAACACTGGAGAGATGTCCATATCCTCTTCTTCCTCTGGATCATCAGGTAGATGGAGACGGAGAATCAAATGAGTCCCAGTATGTGCTTCCTACGGTTGTATCCACTAAGAGGACAACACCGGAGAGATGTCCCCACCCTCTTCTTCCTCTAGATCATCAGGTAGATAGAGACGGAGATTATTTAATCTTTCCTATGATGTATGAAGGTCTTGTTTCATTGTTTCATCCAACAAGATTCCCACAATTACATCTGTCTACAGTGCCATGCACAGGCCTTCATAATACATAAAAGATACACAAGGTAAGATAGAAACCAAAGAGATCATTTTCTTATTCTTATGACACAATTTGTGATTGAGAGAACATATTTAAACAAAAAATAGAGCAAGACAAGATCCTTAAAACCTTCGAACTCTGGCGTTAAAAATAAATTCTGTACTTTTTGTTTTAGAAGATGCACCACAAATTTAGAGAGAGAGAGAAAAAAAATTTAGGGGTGAAAATGGATTCTGTCTTATAATTTGGTTGTATCTTACTGGTTGAGGGGGCGGCAGCAGTGGTGGAGCGGGGTCACAGGAGGAAGTGGCGGTGTTGGAGTACGGCGATGCTGTGGTGGGTGTCCTGGCGATGCAGTAGCCATCCTGGCGAAGCAGGAGGCATTGTGAGGCAGGAGCCATCCCCACTGACTGTATGTAAAAAAAAGTCGGCGGTGCGAGCTTCAAAGAAATGATGCCCAGAGTTGACGTGTCACAGATTGAGCCTCCAGCTCAAAGACAAGCCGAGATCTCATCTGCACACGAGCCATTTTCTGTAAGTCCGCTGCTTGAAGATCAATGGGACGGAGGTAGCACGTGCACAGATGAGATCTCGGCTCGTCATTGAGCCGAGAGCTCAATCTGAGCATGCACTGACTCCGAGGACCACTTCTTTGAACCCTGCATTGCCAACATTTTTTTTACATACAGTCAATGGGGATGGTTCCTGTCTCGCAATGCCTATTGCTTCACTGGGATGGCTCCTGTTTTGCTGGTACACCCGCTGCACCGCCCGCTCCGGCCTTGTAATTGCTGCTGTTTCACCCTACTCCTGCCACTGCAACTCAGTGGGGAAAATGCCTCCTGTGACCCCACTCAACCGCATGCCCCCAGCCCCTGGTAAGCTACAACCGGATTTTAAGGGGCACTTTGCACACTACGACATCACAAGCCAATGCTGCGATGCCGAGCGCGATAGTCCCCGCCCCCCTCGCAGCTGCAATATCATGGTGATAGCTGCCGTAGCAAACATTATCGCTATGGCAGCTTCACATGCACTCACCTGCCCTGCGACGTCGCTCTGGCCGGCGAACCGCCTCCTTCCTAAGGGGACGGGTCGTGCGGCGTCATAGCGACATCACACGGCAGGCGGCCAATAAAAGCGGAGATGAGCGGGACGTAAACATCCCGCCCACCTCCTACCTTCCGCATTGCCGGACGAGACTCAGATAGATGTTGCTCGCTCTTGCGGCTTCACACAGCGATGTATACTGCCACAGGAACGAGGAACAACATCGTAACATCGGTCTTTCCCAATTCATGGAAATGGCCGACGCTACACCGATGATACGATTACGACGCTTTTGCGCTCGTTAATTGTATCAAAAATGCTTTGCACACTACGATGTCGACAGCAACGCCGGATTTGACCCCACCGACATCGCACCTGCGATGTCGTAGCGTGCAAAGTGCCCCTAAGACGTACGCCCAATTTTTCTTCCAAATTTTTGGGAGGAAAGTGTGTCTTATAATACGAAAAATATGGTAAGTCTCCAATAATGTTTTGTCCTTTACAATATTTTTTTCACAGCTTTCCAATCAGGACGAAGATCTGAACCATAGTCCAATTATAAAAATAGAAATAGAGGAGATGGATGTGTGGGATGATGAGCAGTGTAAAGAGGAGATTCCTGCAGATAACTGCTTGGGTGAGTCATGGCCACAGGTTAGATTCAGATGTTACTGATTGCGTTACATGTTTAATGTAATCTGTCTTACAGGTTTAGTGATTAATAAATTATATTATTTTGTTATAGTGATTGGTAATAATGTTTAAACCTTTAATTTTATAATGAGAGTGAAAAATAAGTTAAAAAAATAAATTTGTATTTGCTAGAGCTATAGTAAACAGCTGACCGGAGATGGTTCACGAAAGAATAGGTGTGCTAGTAGCCAGGACACTGTGACTCTTCACCACTCCATCACCGCTAGGCTGGTGGTGTTATCCGGATTATAGTCTAATATATAAAGCTGAGTGTATGTACTGTATGTGTGTGTGTGTGTATGTCCGCTAAAGGTATTTGCACCGTCGCATGTACAATCACAAAATTTTGCACAGACACCCCATTTGACTCAGGGAACGTCATAGACTATGTTTTCAGGGAAATTTTAACCCCGCGATTTAGTTATTTGCCAAAAAAACCTGTCTTCATTAAAGTTAATGGAGCTGAGAGCCACAATGCAGTCAGAACTTCAGAAGAATGCCCAGCCACACCCTTGAATGGAATGTTGGCATGTCACAATGCAGCCAGTGAAAGAGACAGACAGGGAAAGAAAAAGGGAAAGAGACAGACACAGGGAAAGAGACAGACACGGGGAACGAGACAGACACGGGGAACGAGACAGACACGGGGAACGAGACAGACACGGGGAACGAGACAGACACGGGGAACGAGACAGACACGGGGAACGAGACAGACACGGGGAACGAGACAGACACGGGGAACGAGACAGACACGGGGAACGAGACAGACACGGGGAACGAGACAGACACGGGGAACGAGACAGACACGGGGAACGAGACAGACACGGGGAACGAGACAGACACGGGGAACGAGACAGACACGGGGAACGAGACAGACACGGGGAACGAGACAGACACGGGGAACGAGACAGACACGGGGAACGAGACAGACACGGGGAACGAGACAGACACGGGGAACGAGACAGACACGGGGAACGAGACAGACACGGGGAACGAGACAGACACGGGGAACGAGACAGACACGGGGAACGAGACAGACACGGGGAACGAGACAGACACGGGGAAAGAGACAGACACGGGGAAAGAGACAGACACGGGGAAAGAGACAGACACGGGGAAAGAGACAGACACGGGGAAAGAGACAGACACGGGGAAAGAGACAGACACGGGGAAAGAGACAGACACGGGGAAAGAGACAGACACGGGGAAAGAGACAGACACGGGGAAAGAGACAGACACAGGGAAAGAGCTAGACAGGGAAAGAGATATAGAAACAGACAAAGAGTTAGAGCGAGAGACAGACAGACACAGAGAGAGAGAGAGAGACAAACAGAGAGGAAACAGACTGAGACTGGGAGAGAAACAGAGAGACAGTTACTATCCCGGGCAACGTCGAGTGCTACAGCTAGGGGTGAATAAATGGGATAAGACAATATTTTTGCTGCAGTTGTACAATGCAATAAAAAGGCATAAAAAATGCAGCAAAAACATTTTTTAGATATTTTCCAACATATACCAAATAACAGCAACAAAGCTTCCAAATAAGGATGTCAGAGTAAATACAATACATGGAAAACAAAGACAAATGAAAAATTAGGAACTAAATCATATTAAAGGGATTGTCCACTACTTGGACAACCTCTTCTCATTCCCAATGTTTGACCCTATTAAAATAAAAAAAAGTTATACTCACCTTCTGTGCCGGCATAGTTCCAGTGGTGTTATTGTCAACGTTCCTAGGGCCTACGTGAAGTTGTGACGTCTTCAAGCACCAGACCAAGTCACCGTCGATTTTTCTCTCCCACCTTCGGACAAATGATTAATCAACAGGAAGTGAGTGGCAAGCCCAAGTACTCACTTTCTGTTTAGTCATTTGTCCAAAAATGGGAGAGAGAAACCGGCAGTGATTGGGTCTGGTGCTCACTAGACGTCACAACTTCACGTGAGCCCCGGGAACATGGGGCTGTCACCACTGGAACCGTGCCGGAAAGGGGAGGTGATTATAAGCTTTTTTTATTTGAATATCGCCAAACATTGGGAATGAGAAGGGGTTGTCCAAATAGTGGAGAACCCCTTTAGAGTTATTTTCCACTTGAAAGAAACTGGACCCCAAATGCTCTAATATACCTGAAATAGTAAACAGAGCAGGTACCAGTAAAATGTTTGCACATTACTGAATATTTATGCACTTTTGTAAATTATTTAGTGCTGAAACCAAATATTAGAAATTATTTTTTTTATTTTCAAGGCACAAGTTGAAAAAAAAAGCACCTGTTTGAATACCGTGAGTGGTACGGTTTGCAAAATTTGGTCTTTTGGGAGAGTTTGTTAGACTTTGGCTCCTGAAGGACATAGTGAATCTGTAATAGAAAAAAAAAACATCTAAAAGGACAAGGCCCTAAAATCTTGAAAATCAAGGAGCACCTTGTAGGATTTATTTTAATAAATATGTACAAAAATAAATTACATCTCTAGTTTTGTTTTTAATTCCTGTGTAACACCTAAAAGATTAACTACTGTACTTTTTGTTTTAGAAGATGCACCGGATTATAAGACGCATCCCAAATTTAAAGGATAAAAGGGAAAATAAAATATGGGGTCTGTCTTATAATATGGTTATGTCTTACTGGAGGGGGGAGGCGGCAACTGTGGTGGAGCGGGGTCACAGAAGGCGAGGTGGTGCTGGAGTAGGGTAATGCTGCTGGAGGTGTGGCGGATGTCCCAGATGCTGTGAGGCAGGAGGAGCATGCAGAAACTGTCGGTGGTGCGGGCTTCAAAGAAATTGCAGCCGGAGTCGTCACCTGCGTAGATGGAGCTCTCAGCTCAATGAAAAACCGAGATCTCATCTGCACAGACGCCACCTCCGGGCGCCATTTTCCTTAAGTCCGCTGCAGGGAGATCAATGGGCTGGAGGCGGCGCCTGCGCAGATGGGATCTTGAGCCGAGCGTTCCATCTGTGCACGCGCTGACTCTGGTTGCCCTTATTTGAAGCCTGCACCGCCGACATTTGCAGAATGACGGTCCCCAGAGCATAGCCTGCAGCACAGGGCACCGCCCGCAGCACAGTGCCCATGGCTCGCAGCATCTCCTGTGACCAATCACCACCTCCCCCCGTTAGGCTACATTTTAAGACGCACCCCTCATTTTCCTCCCACATTTTTGGGAGGGAAAGTGCATCTTATAATCCAAAAAGTACAGTCATTTTCAAAGTAAAGTTTTGAATAACTTGAGGTGTGCCTCTTTTTAAAATGCATTGATTTATAATGGGTTCCTAATATATAGGCGTTTTTAAGCCACCTCAGAATTGATTTGGTCCCTAAAGAAAATACGTTTTGTAAAATTTTCTTGAAAAAGCTTAAAATTGCTATTAAATTTAGAGTCTTAAACCATACTAACAGTCTCAAAGGTATAAAAAGATGTAATGGCTTTTATCTCGATTAAATAAAGTAAACACAACACGTAGAAGAAAATTTATCACAGAAATAAAGCATAATCTCAGAATCAATTGGATAAGTAAAAAGGCATTGCCATATACTGTAAAGTGATAGATATAATATGAAGTATAGAAAGACCTATAGAGTACAAAGTTATATTATTCAAAAATAGTAACATTCATTTTTATTTTGGACAGATAACTTAACTAGGAGCTTGGAGAAACATCTGATCTCTTTAGATTTTAAAGAAGAGGATTCTGATGTCATACAATACACACATCAAGAACATGGCATTTTTCCAGATATAGCCTCAGCCCTTCACAACAAAAATGTACCATCTGATCCATTTAACCAGGTCCTATCTTCTCATTTAGCACAGACTGTTAAGGAAAATGAACTTCACCGTGGCGGTATGAATCAACAAAGATTTCAAAAAAGAGAAAAGTTATTTATATGTTCAGAATGCGGGAAATGGTTTCACCAAATGTCTGATCTTGTTAGACATGAGAGAAGTCATGCAAGGGAGAAGCCATATTCATGTTCAGAATGCCAGAAATGTTTTTATCAGAAATCGCATCTCGTTACACATCAAAGAAGTCACACAGGAGAGAAGCCGTATTCATGTTCAGAATGTGATAAATGTTTTAACCACAAATCAAATCTTGTTAGACATCAGAGAATTCACACAGGGGTAAAGCCATACACATGTTCAGAATGTGGGAAACGTTTTGCAGATCAATCAAATCTTGGTAAACATGAGAGAAGTCACAAAGGGGAAAAGCCATATTCATGTTTTCAATGTTCAAAATGCTTTATGCATAAATCCGATCTTCGTATACATCAAAGAACTCATACAGGGGAGAAACCATATTCATGCACAGTATGCGGAAAATGTTTTGCACAACAGTCAGATCGTATTAAGCACGAGAAAAGTCACAAAGACGGGAAGCTTTATTCATGTTTAGAATGTGGAAAATATTTTAGCCAAAAAGCCCATTTTTCTATACATAAGAGAAGTCACACGGGAGAGAAGCCATATCCATGTTCCGAATGTGGGAAATATTTTTTCCAGAAATCGCATCTTACTACACATCAGAGAAGTCATACAGGAGAGAGGCCATTTTCATGTCCAGAATGTGAGAGATGTTTTTCACGGAAATCAATTCTTCTTAAACATCAGAAAAGTCACAAGGGGAAGTAGCAGTTTTCTTTTATACTTGTTTTACTCACAAATCATACAAAAATTTTACAGTCAGAGCATTATTCATTAATAAAAATTGTATTAAAATATTTCCAATTATTAAAATGTATATTGTTACAATGTATTTGGGCTCATCTTTTATTTGTTGGTTATTCAATTATAGCCTTAGGACTTATGGAGTTCAGGGAGATTTTAAGGCATTTTGCATATAGAGAAGGGAGAATTACACAATAGATCCAAGATATTCTGCAGTTTGGTAGGAGACATTCTGGTTTTAAAGATAATCATTCCATATGGTATAGTCATATAAAATATATTATGTCAATAAGGCAAGGTAGAAGTACTCCTGCATGATAGGACAGTGGTCTAATGTAGCAATATGTGGCTATGATGTACTACTGATCTTCAAAAAGGCTACAGGCCGCTTTACACGCTGCGACATCGCTCAAGCGATCTCGTTGGGGGTCACGGAATTTGTGACGCACATCCGGTCGCTTTAGCGATGCCGTTGCGTGTGACACCTATGAGCGATTTTGCATCGTCGCTAAAACGTGCAAAATCGCTCATCGGTGACATGGGGGTCCATTCTCGAATATCGTTGCTGCTGCAGTAACGATGTAGTTCGTCGTTCCTGCGGCAGCACACATCGCTCCTTGTGACACCGCAGTAACGAGGAACCTCTCCTTACCTGCATCCCGCCCGCAATGCGGAAGGAAGGAGGTGGGCGGGATGTTCGTCCCGCTCATCTCCGCCCCTCCACTTCTATTGGGTGGCGGTTCAGTGACGCTGCTGTGACGGCGCTGTGACACTGAACGAACCACCCCCTTAGGAGGCGGTTCGCCGGTCACAACGACGTCGCTAGGCAGGTAAGTAGTGTGACGGGTCCGTGCGATGTTGTGCGCCATGGGCAGCGATTTGCCCGTGTCGCACAACCGATGGGGGCGGGTACCCACGCTAGCGATATCGGTCACGATATCGCAGCGTGTAAAGCGGCCTTTTCTCCAGGGATAGCTGGTACTGGAGATCATGACATCTGTGACACTGAGAAAATAATCGCTTATGGGAGCTGCCCCATAGAGTAATATTGGTCCGAGTGGAATGCGATTTTTTTTATCGCATTCCACTCCCACCATTTTTCTCGATGTGTGTCCTAGGCCTTAGCACATGGCTGCCTGAGCTGTCCTTAATGGTTCTACGATTATGGTGTCAGAGGTGTTTGCTGGGTCACTACAGTAACCTGAGACAGACAGTCACGTAGAGAACCGGCCATAGGAGAAGGACGCAAGACTCCGCACTCGAGCCAGAACTGGTCAGTAAGATTGAGTTTGCTGTTCACCAATACACAAGTCTTTTTCAATAACTTTTATGCAGTGTTTTATTAATTAGTATATAACTGTCCCTTTTGTTTCCTTTGCCCAAGTACATGACCTTACAGTTATCTACATTGATCTTCAATTCAATTGTTTAGGTGCCAAATATTTTAATCACTAATATCATATCTGTGTATGAGATACTCCAGACTCTCCCCAAACAGATGATGTTGGAGGAAAAAAAAAAAAAAATCGGCATGTTGGAACTCTAAGGCTATGTGCCCACGGGGACAGTGTCCTGCAGTTATATCCGCAGGACATTCCGCAGGTGCTCCCAGAAATCCGCAACAGAACTTTCTCTGTTTCAATGCTGCGGATATACAGCGGAATGTCCCGCGGATATGGTGCGGGCATTCTGCGTTGAGGATACAGTACCATGGCTTCGGCACTGCATCCTCAATGCAGAACAAGTGCTGCAGTGATCGGGGTGCTCATACTTACCTCCATCATGCAGCACCTCGCTTTCCGGCGGCCGGGTCACTGTCAGCGTCTGGTGCACTGTGCTGGAGGTGGGCGGGCCTGAACTAGCTCCGGCTGTCACATGACCGGAGCTCGTGCAGGCCCCGCCCACCTCTTCCTTCCTGTACCTGGCTGGATCCACCGCGCTGCTGTACACCGGACGGAGAAAGTGACTCGGGTGTCTATCAAGGCAGGTAAGTATATGGGACCCTGCGGAGAAATCCGCAACAATAATTGACATGCTGCAGATTTTTCCGCACGAAAATCCACACGATTTCCGCTGCGGAAAAATTCGCAGCGTGTGCACAGCATTTCCCAAATGCCATAGAAATGGCTGGGGAGTAGCTGTGCTGCAGATTTTTGGAAAATACGCGGCTTTTCCGCAAGAAATCCGCGGCAAAATCCGCGCATTTTCCGCAGCGTGGGCACATAGCCTAATATTCTATATTAAAATTAGTAGAGAACACAAACACGCTCGGCCGAGGAGTTCATTCCTATGTATGGAAGATAAACTATTCTTTGGCCGACTGCTATGTAATATGTAACAGTATAACAGCGACAGAGGCATATTCATTAAGTGAAACACTGAATGTCTTCACTTATTCACATGTGTATTCTTGAAGGGAATGTTCATTGTCACGCTAGGTACCGTGGAAGTACCAAGTGAATGGCGAAAGGGAAGGGAAACTCTGTGTCTAGGTAAGCAGGAGATGGTAACCCCTGACCAAGCCTACCACTGGGCCCTGGCTTCCCTCACCACCCTAGATAGGTGTCATGCTAGGTGTAAGGATGTATCAAGCGAACGCCGAAAGGGTAGAGAAACACTATGTCTAGGAAAGGAGGAGATGGTGACCTGTTATGATTCAGGGACCGAGGAGGATCAAAAAAATGCGGAATCCCAAAAAGGTAACAGAGTGGCTGGAACCTTAACGGACTGCAGACCTAATCCTGACACAACTAACAGTAGCCATGGGGCGTGCCTACGATGACCTGGACGCCTCAACAAAGCCGGAGAACTAAATAATCTCACAGATAGAAATATAAAAAAGCTAATCTGCCTCGGAGTAGTCCCCAAAGATAGATAGCCCCCCCACATGTACACATGTAAAGGCTACGGTGATATAGAAAAATACAATACAAAGCCAGAAAAGACAGATTCAGCAAAGGTGAGGCCCAAACTATCTTGATAGGAAAGGATAGGAAAGAGCAACTGTCTACAGCCGTAAAAACCCTAATATATATCAGCACTACTGATATGGAAAAATCCTGAGGTCACACAACCTCTCACCCACTGTACCAGCACTCAGATGTTACTGGGATCCAAAAACACTAATACAGATGAGGGACTGAATTAATACCAAGCATGACAAACACAATACCTTGCAGAATCATGGAGCTAAGTATACAGACACTCCCAGCAGGGAATGATCCCATTCCACCAAAAAGTCCACACAGACAAAATAGGAATCAAGCATTAGTATCAAAGCAGAAAAAGCAAGAAAGTGGAAAACAAATAGCAGAGGTACAAAGACCACTTATCTGAGAGGAGTTCTGGAAGTGAGCAGGGCTGGTTACAGAATGTCCTTAACACACAAGAGCAATTGACCACCGGCAAGTAACAAGAGAAAACTACTCAGTTATATAGTCCCAATCTGACCCTGACTGCCAGTCCTCTGCAGGTGTGTCGCTTTCATTCCACACATCAACTGCACAGCCAGCATTGACCACAAGAGGGAGCCCCAAACTGGAAAACATATTCACAACAGTGACCCATGACCAAGCCTACCGCTGGGCCCTGGCTTCCCTTACTGCCTAGATAGGTTTTGCACCTATGCACCGAGCAGGATGCCTGACCCTATAATCTAGACAAAAATATTAACGGCCCTCCCAAATATGTAGTGTGAACAGGTGCATAACTGAATATGAGATATAACTACAAAAAAGACAGTTGCACTTTGTAATGCTAAAGCATGCAACTCATGAATGTAATAATATATACATGCATTACTGATAAAGGAAATCTAAGAAAAAATGGAGATATTTAGCATACAAAAATGGCCATTTTTATATCTGCCCAGTAGCCACATCAAGGCAATCTCACATACTGGATACCTACTCTGAATTGAAGCCTCTCTCTGGGTTTAAAACATAGCACATACATAGGATACCAAATATACCAAGCAGGAATGATAGAAGGTCAGGGAGTGGTTTGCACCTTCTATAGCCGGACACCACAGGACTTTCTGTCAACCGTGGCACACCTGTGAAACACATGTGACGTCACCATTAGAAACATTTTTTTTTACTTTTTTTGCAACCAGCCATAAAGAACTATATGCATTTTTTTTAGTCTTTTTTTGCAACCAGCCAAGTGGCTTTAGAAGTCAAATGGTACAAAATTCTTCAACGAAACTCAGCTGCATAAATAATGTTTAGTCTCAATTACATTAAAAAAGTCCCCCCATAAGGTGGAAAAAACCTTTGAATTTCTTTAATTCTGTTTTCACAGGTGCAGAACATTGAAAATGTTGGCAGTGTCAGATCTGTCTCATGACACCAGAAACCATGAAACCAGATGTGTTCAACAGCTTTAGTGTCATAAAAGTCTGTGATGGTGCGAATGGTTTGATGAAAAAGTGTTAGGGGTACTTTGCATGCTGCAACATCGCTAGCCGATGATAGCGATGCCGAGCGCGATAGCATCCGCCCCCGTCGAACATGCGATATCTTGTGATAGCTGCCGTAGCGAACATTATCAGCTTCACACGCACTTACCTGCCCTGCGACGTCGCTCTGGCCGGTGATCTGCCTCCTTCCTAAGGGGGCAAGTCGTGCGGCGTCACAGCGATGTCACACGGCAGGCGGCCAGTAGAAGCGGAGGGGCGGAGATGAGCGGGACGTAAATATCCCGCCCACCTCCTTCCTTCCGTATAGCCGCTGGAGGCAGGTAAGGAGATGTTCCTCGCTCCTGCGGCTTCATGCACAGCGATGTGTGCTGCCGCAGGAACGAGGAACAACATCGTACCTGTCGCTGTAGCAACATTATGAAAATGACCGACACTACACAGATCACCGATTTACGACTCTTTTGCGATCGTTTATCGGTGCTTCTAGGCTTTACACGTTGCGACGTCGTTACCGGCGCCGGATGTGCGTCACTTTCAATTTGACCCCGACAATATCACAGTTGCGATGTCGCAACGTGCAAAGTACCCCTTAGATTTTGTTTGCTTTTTTACAGAGTTTATTTTATTATTTTATTAATTTGTTTTTCTTTTCTTTTTTTTTTTAAGTTGCCTGAATTTTTTCTTTTTGGAGGAATCTGGAATAGCACATTTTGTGTCCTCCCGGCATTCATCAGTGAACAGATCAGAGATTAGGCCAGTGCCAAACATCTGTCAAACATGGGCTGTGCTCCATATTGGAAGTCACCGACCTTTTACAAGTCATCAGACCGGGCAGTCAAGTCTACAGCCTGCTGGCTATGACATCAATATTCAGAGATCTGCTCACAGATGATTGCTGAGAGAACACAGACCACGTCCTTCCAGCTTGCTCCTCTCCGCTATCAGACTGCTGGAAGCCGTGACATTACTGACAGTCTTGAAATTCCATGACTTTGGCCTAAATGCACAAAGGAAGCTTTTGTGTGACATTTCCCTGGCACTTCAGACTGAGCGGGCTGATATTTAGCTGCTGCTCCTGTGTATATACGTTGTATGTGCAGTAATTAGAGTTGAGCACTTAATGCTGGCTACCCCTAACGTACCCTAATTTTCTCTGTTCTGACTAGCCCAGTACTAGGAAAATATAGCATCAGGGTCCTCTGTAGGCATCATCCTTGCAGCTGGTGATGTTTAGGTTTCTCTTGGAGCGTGACGCGATTAGGTAATCAGGCTTGATATCTATTACACTCCGATGGCGATTACCACACCTACTGTATAAGCTTCTGCTAATGGATCATCCCTTCTGCTGTGGATCATCTCAACAATAAGCTAAGTACCTATATCTTTAACGTGGTGCAGGAAAGTAGCTATGGGCGAGGTAGTCATCTGTTGCGCCCTGGCATGTTACATGAAAGTGGGGGTCCTGGCTGGGTGTGCAGTCAATAACGGAAAAGTGATTGCGCACAAGGACAGTGAAAGTACAATTAAATGGGCTAAAGCAATGCCTGTTGTTATTGAGAGCTGTCGTGGTTGGTGTCCCTCCACCCCAAAGCACGTTTCGCTCTGTTTCTTCAGGGTCGCAATGTAAAGGGCGAAAGATGCGTCTGGGTGGAGGAAAGCCAGCCACTACAGCTCTCAATAACATATTATATAATCAAGAACTCCGCAGAGAGTCACTGACATACCATGCAAAATCTAATAATCCCTCCACCGAGTATAGGCGTGTAACCCATAGAGAGAAAAAGCGTGACCAATAAAAATTAGATCTAAAATATTTTATTAAATAAAAAAATTAAACTCATGCAACAACATTACAAGAAAAGTAAGAGACAGGGAAATTCCCAGATTATTGCAGCAGAAGACAAAATCCAAAAGTGACAGTGCTCAGAACTTTTTACATAATACCAAATAACGTACATTAAGAAGCAAGTGCCAACAGTGCTGTGCAAAAAATGCCAATAAATATATTTAAAATGTATGTCAGTGGTAGAGGTAGAAAAAGGGGAGTGAACTGTGTAAAAAATACATATATATAGTCCCCTCCACAAGGTGAATGTATGGGTGGGGAGCAGAAGGAGTAACCTGTGGGCAACCATGGGGGAGGGGGTTATGTGTGTCTGCTAAATTTAGCAGAAAAATCGCTGTGTGAGTTTACCTCAGGGTAAGGGTCTGTACGGTCCAAGTGGTCGGGACGTCCGCTGCCAGCCCCGACACGTGTTTCGTGACTTCCTCAGGGGGTGCTGGGTGGTATGTATGTAAAGGGCGAAACAGGCGTCTGGGAGGAGGAAAGCCAGCCACTACAGCTCTCAATAACAACAGGCAATGCTTTAGCTAGTTTAATTGCCATTTCACTGTCACTGATATTAATATCAGTCATTAAGTGAAAAACACAATATAGAGAGGGAGACTTTTACTGATTAGACAATCAAATGTGGAAAATGAATTTGCGGAGTTTGTCGGGCGCTGCAGGTATCAGGGAGCCATTTGGAAAATATAAAAAGGGATTTATTAAGGCATAACGCGTTTCACGGACTGCTGTCCTCTTCATCAGGTGCTTAAGTCATGTCCACACAGGGACCCATTTATACACCGTACATAGATAATTGAAATCATTAAAATAATTGGTTTCACCAATCAATCAATTAAAATAACCCAGCAACTCAATAGATCATTTCAAAGTAAATTAAAATTCATAGCGCAAATCCAGGACATACCGTAAATACATATATTTCAACCAATCACATTCCAAATTTTAATTATTTATTAATTAAACAAGTGTTTGTATAGATATACGGTATGTAATGCATATGTAGGTGTATATGTATGTATATGTGTTTTTCAATCATCTGTTGTTGTGTAGTTAATTGATCGATTGGTGAAACCAATTATTTTAATTATTTCAATTATCTATGTACTGTGTCATTATAAATGGGTCCCTGTGTGGACGAGACTTTAACACCTGATGAAGGAGACAGCAGTCCCTGAAACGCGTTGTGCCTTAATAAATCCATTTTTATATTTATCAACTGGCTCCCTGATACCTGCCGCGCCCGACAAACTCCACAAATTCATTTTCCGTATTTAATTCATTATTCCTCAGCACAGGTGCTGAGGTAGCGGATGGAGCTGCAGCAGGTTCTCGGATGCTTACACTTGATAACTGGGGGCATAAACTGACGTGTTGAAGACTGAACACGCATCTAGCAGTCACCGCCAGGCTTCTATGGCTGTGCAACCATCCTACACGCTGCAGTCCCACACTTACCACCGGGGTTGTGCAGGGGTGCACAACTCTTCCAGGCGAGTTTGGTCCTTGTGACCTCACCATCCACTTAATAGACGGATTCTCACAGGAGCGCTCCTGGTTTTGTTTTCTCTTGCATATTAATGATTAGACATGAAGAGTTAATGAAAATAAGGGATTAAAAATGACACGCCCGCAGCGGGGCCAGGAGGTACTCGTTACTGGGCCGGCTCTGTTCTGCTGGGCGGATGTCATGGCGACAGGGCCCGGTTCCGTGACCTCGGCGGTGTCAGTTTAAATGAGGGGTTATTTACAGGGGAGTAGTAGTTATTTGTGATGCCACCTGTGGTATGTGGCCAGTTATAAGCTACCGCTGCGGTAAGTGCCCGCTGGGGAAGATGATGGCGCAGCTTAGTTGGTATAGCTCTCCACAGGCAGAGCTGGGTTCCCCAGGGATGATTGGAGTGGTAGTCTCTGGTGCCGGGATGAAGGGCTGGAGGCGCGGGCAAATGACTGAGCAACACATGGATGCAATCAAAGTTCTTTACTCACTCAGGTTTTCATTCCAACACATGACCAGTTATATTTCACCCTCGGAGTGCTGAGCTTCGCTCTGATGGGCTCCAGGCGATCCCGGGTAGTTCGGAGGTCAAGGCCGGTGCACCTTTCTGTGTTCCTTCCCTGGTCGACTTCCAGCGCTGACCCTCGCCCGCCTGTCCTGCACCTATAGTGTACAGTACCCTGAGTCGGTGTCTGCAGACCTGGTAGGGTGGCTTGAAGCTCTATCCCTCGGCCCTGTATAGTCACCTTCCAACGGAGTCATACACAGTGTTAGCCTTGGCACTTACAATGCCCTCAGCCTTCGGTGTTACTAACGGAGCTATATTATTCTCCTTTAGTCTAGGGACCGAGTCCCCGAATGCGGCCAAGTCCCTCCACTCCAATACATTGTCTGTGGAATAGGTCCCATGAGTGTCTGGCGCATTTCCCGTGAGACCTAGGACCCCTTTCTCCTGCTCGCTCGGGTCGAGCTGCACCAGCTCCAGACCTTTGCTTCTTCACTGTCTGTCTGTTTCTTGACTCACTACTTCCCATACGCTGCTCCCACTCTCTAAGCCCCACCCACCAGCTGGCCAGGGGGGGTGCCAGCACTGGGGAACGGCTATACCTCCATAGCCTGGTGACACCAGGCCCTAACCATGCCCTGATGGCTGGTGCTAAGTGGAAGTGTTGCATGTTTGTGTGTGCATACCGGTGGATGACCTCTTCCGTACCCAGAATGGGATACCACACCTCTGGCTGAGGTGCAGTACCTCTGTCGTCACTGAAGCCGCAGGGGCACCACAAAAATATTTTAAAAATATTAAACTGGATAAAACTCAGTGATTTATTTAGACCTAGAGGATGCATGGTCTTCAACTTCCAGATCCATTTTGCTTTACATTGTGTGAGTCTTTGTCTAATGTTCCCACCAAATATACAGTACATGTTGGACAACTTGGTCAATACCACGTACTTTGAGTAATAGATGATTATAGTCATGGTGCAATTTAAAATAACGGTGCATCATTTTGAGTATAAATATATCATTTTCATTCTTTGACCTTTTAATCCATCTAGTGGTCAGTCCTATGTAGATCTAGGGACAGGGGCATGTTGCATAGTATACTACAGGTTTTTTTGTACAAGCGATGTGGTGTTCAATAGTAAACGTATGTTCTTGTAATGCATTTGTAAATTATGAGACTCTGTATATCTGGGTATGCATTCCCATCTTATTTCTTGCTTACTCTTCCTTATCTGTCACGCTAGGTACGGTGAAGTACCAAGCAAATGGTGAAAGGGAAGTGAAACCCTGTGTCCTCGGAAGGGGGAGTTGGTGACCTCTGACCAAACCTACCCTTGGCTTCTGTTACCGTCCTAGATAGGTTCCGCACCTATACGCAGAGCTCGTTACCTGATCCTGAAAGAGGCTCTAGTTAGGGAATGAATGGGATGAGTGCTTAGTCTGTTGAGAATGAGATTCAAAGTGTCTCTTAAGGTCTAATTGCCGATTTCAAATTATATTGTCATGTGTGCACTGACACTGAATCGGTTATGAACCTTCTCCATGACAGACGCCAGAACATTCTGCTTCAGTTTATTGTTCGGGAAACTTTATAGTTCAGGAGAAGTAAAGGGTGTGGACAAAGTATAGTCCAAGCAAGTATCGCTGGTCGGGCTCAGGACGTATAGGAATTTGCATAGTCTCTACTGGATTGGTCAGTCCAAACTCCATCTGTCTTCCATATGGTATTCATTAGTTGGGCGTTGGACAGGATGCAGCAGACATCTTTAAGTTACATGTGCTGGTATATTGTATTAAGGAAAATCGCTGAATATACAGTATATATATGTATATATATGTTCTCCCGTGCATCCCCCATACTCTGGAACACTCTACCTCAGCACATCAGACTCTCCCCTACCATGGAAAGCTTCAAGACGAACCTCAAGACCCACCTCTTCCAACAAGCCTACAACCTACAATAACCCTCAGTCCAGTACACCACTGCGCAACCAGCTCTGTCCTCACCTATTGTACCATCACCCATTCCCTGTAGACTGTGAGCCCTCGCGGGCAGGGTCCTCTCTCCTCCTGTACCAGTCTGTCTTGTACTGTTAATGATTGTTGTACGTATACCCTCTTTCACTTTAAAAGCGCCATGGAATAAATGGCGCTATAATAATAAATAATAATAATAATAATATATATAAATATATATACGTGTTAGTAAGAAACATAAGCATTCATAAATATGTGTTAGTTAAATTAACTAAACTACATACCTAAGTCTATGAAATGGCTGAATTAAGTATTTTTGGTTACTCAATTCTTATCCTCAACAAGTCAACCCCACTAAACTCTAATAGAATACACAGGGATAACACACAGGGGAATAAACAAATAACTTATCTCAAGATGACTCAGGGAGAGGAACTGCAACAACAAAGTTTCACCAGATGAATACAATCCGACTGCTCACACTAAAGACTTGTTAATGGTATTAGACCTATCACCAGCACAGAGTAAGGGGGAATGAGGGTATTTAAAGACACAAAGGGAAGTGCGGAAGACTAAAGCTGGTGTCACACATAACGACGACGACAACGACGTCGCTGCTACGTCACCATTTTCTGTGACGTTGCAGCGACGTCCCGTCGCTGTCGCTGTGTGTGACATCCAGCAACGACCTGGCCCCTGCTGTGAGGTCGCCGGTCGTTGCTGAATGTCCAGCTTCATTTTTTGGTCGTCACTCTCCCGCTGTGACACACACATCGCTGTGTGTGACAGCGAGAGAGCGACGAAATGAAGCGATCAGGAGCCGGCACTGGCAGCTGCGGTAAGCTGTAACCAGTGTAAACATCGGGTAACCAAGGGAAGACCTTTCCCTGGTTACCCGATGTTTACGCTGGTTACCAGCCTCCGCTCTTGCTGCCAGCGCCGGCTCCTGCACTGTGACATGTGGCTGCAGTATGCATCGGGTAATTAACCCGATGTATACTGTAGCAAGGAGAGCAAGGAGCCAGCGCTAAGCAGTGCGCGCGGCTCCCTGCTCTCTGCACTGTGACATGTAGCTGCAGCACACATCGGGTTAATTAACCCGATGTGTGCTGCAGGAGAGCAAGGAGCCAGCGCTAAGCGCGGCTCCCTGCTCTCTGAACTGTGACATGTAGCTGCAGCACACATCGGGTTAATTAACCCGATGTGTGCTGCAGGAGAGCAAGGAGCCAGCGCTAAGCCCGGCTCCCTGCTCTCTGAACTGTGACATGTAGCTGCAGCACACATCGGGTTAATTAACCCGATGTGTGCTGCAGGAGAGCAAGGAGCCAGCGCTAAGCGCGGCTCCCTGCTCTCTGAACTGTGACATGTAGCTGCAGCACACATCGGGTTAATTAACCCGATGTGTGCTGCAGGAGAGCAAGGAGCCAGCGCTAAGCCCGGCTCCCTGCTCTCTGAACTGTGACATGTAGCTGCAGCACACATCGGGTTAATTAACCCGATGTGTGCTGCAGGAGAGCAAGGAGCCAGCGCTAAGCGCGGCTCCCTGCTCTCTGAACATGTAGCACAGCGACCTTATGATCGCTGCTTCTGCTGTGTTTGACAGCTAAGCAGCGATCATAACAGCGACTTACAAGGTCGCTGTTACGTCACCGAAAATGGTGACGTAACAGCGACGTCGTTGTCGCTGTCGTTTAGTGTGACACCAGCTTAAGGGTACCTTCACACTTAGCGATGCAGCAGCGATCCGACCAGCGATCTGACCTGGTCAGGATCGCTGCTGCATCGCTACATGGTCGCTAGTGAGCTGTCAAACAGGCAGATCTCACCAGCGACCAGTGAACAGCCCCCAGCCAGCAGCGACGTGCAAGCGACGCTGCGCTTGCACGGAGCCGCCGTCTGGAAGCTGCGGAGACTGGTAACTAAGGTAAACATCGGGTATGGTTACCCGATGTTTACATTAGTTACCAGTGTGAGCAGAGAGCAGGGAGCCGCGCACACTGCTTAGCGCTGGCTCCTTGCTCTCCTAGCTACAGTACACATCGGGTTAATTAACCCGATGTGTACAGCAGCTACATGTGCAGAGAGCCGGAGCCGGCAGCACAGGCAGCGTGAGAGCTGCAGAGGCTGGTAACTAAGGTAAATATCGGGTAACCACCTTGGTTACCCGATGTTTATCTTGGATACAGCTTACCTCAGCTGTCAGACGCCGGCTCCTGCTCCCTGCTCGCTTCATTTGTCGCTCTCTCGCTGTCACACACAGCGATCTGTGTGTCACAGCAGGAGAGCGGCTTTGAAGAAAACGAACCAGGGCTGTGTGTAACGAGCAGCGATCTCGCAGCAGGGGCCAGATCGCTGCTCATTGTCACACACAGCGAGATCGCTAATGAGGTCACTGCTGCGTCACAAAAAGCGTGACTCAGCAGCGATCTCGGCAGTGAGCTCGCTGTGTGTGAAGCACCCCTAAGGCTATGTGCCCACGCTGCGGATTTACCGCGGATTTTGCCGCGGATTTGCCGCGGATTTACCGCGGATTTGCCGAAAATCTGCAGCAGCGGCACTTCCAAGCCATTTCAATGGCATTTTGTAAATGCTGTGTCCATGCTGCGGATTTTTCCGCTGCGGATTTGCAGTGGATTTTGATGCGGAAAAATCTGCAGCATGTCAATTGTTTGTTGCGGATTTTGGTGCGGATTTGGGTATAGAATGGGAAAAAAAAAATCCGCATCAAAATCCGCGGCAAATCCGCGGGTGCGGATTTGCCGCGAGAGTCGCGGATTTTCAGGCAGAAAAGTCCGCAGGTACATTCTACCGTGGACACATAGCCTAACAGCTGAAAGATGATGAAATCCGCAGGGTCCTAAGGAGAAAGGGATAAAACCCAAGCAGAGAAAAAGGGAAAGTCAGAGAGCAGCTTGTGTAGCCAAAGGCTGCGACCTTCTACAGCCGGAAACTACAGGACTGTCTGTCAAGCGTGGCACACCTATGACATTATCCTACAGTTATTTCTTATTAAATAATTAATTATATTCCAGCAGGAGAGGACTATATCTAATAGGTATTGTGCCTTGTTTTTGTGTTGGTCATTTCTGTACCTTTAACCTATATACTATATCTGTTCTGCCCCACGTTAATCTCTTTTCCTGTCGTATTGAATTTTTGTGACACCGTTTTGCACTAAACTTACCAACTGTCATGGCGGAATTAGGCTCTGTTCACATTGCAGATTCTGATACTCCACTCGATGGTTTCTCTGTTGTCTGGGATAAACATAGGCATGCACGGGCATCGACCTGCTGTGTGCTGATTCATAGGTAAACTAGGGAGAGTTAAACTCTGATAGTCTGCGTGCTCCTTTAATCTCATGTTGTGGGGAGACCTATCACATCTGCCCCCCTCCTGTTCATGCAGGTTGATTTTTCCTACTCATGCCAGTTATAGTTTATTCTATGTTGGTCTGTGTGGGGTGGTGTCCCAGACTCTCTGGTGAAAGTTGTGCTTTTTGCTTGGAGTGGTAGTGGAGTCTACCCCTGTTGTTTTGTATGTCCCTCCTGATTTTGTTTTTCCTCCTGAAGCTCTTATTTGTTTTTATCTTTGTTTGTGCGTGCTGTGTGACAGAGTTTTTGATTTTCCTTTGTCTGTCTTTATCTGTGGTTTTTAACACACTTCTATCCCATCCCTCTCTGGCAGGAGGGGGAATCAGATAAGGACTAGTCAGGAGCCAGGCCAGAAAGGATACTCAAGCTTCTTCACAATCAGAAGTATCCCTGACGTTAGGAATAGAATAGGGTCTCCTAGCTTGAGGGTCAGCTTAGGAGCCTCTGAACATCTCACGCGGAAGATATTACCATCATGTGTTCCTATTATGATTTTATCTATCCATAGGTACGAAACATTATGTATCTATTGTCCTCCAGAGGCTAGTTATTAATTATTGTCTGATACACATGTCTCACAATTAAGACAATTGAAATACTATGTCCGCCTATAAAGGTATCACTCCTAAAATACTTTTGTCATTCTTGGGACATAGTATTTCAATTGATTTTTCTGGCTAACACAGTACCACAATATTACCCTGTATTGCACATTGTAACAATTAAGACAAAATATGTGTTATGTGCGTCCTGCTGTCTTGAGGCCAGAAATATGCCTGCCATATTTGTGGGAGCTATGCACACCCTAATTAAATTTAATAATTTTTAGCCAGGTGCTAGTCTGTCTTCAGGTCCCCTTTGAAGCTTCTCTGGAACGAGCAATCGCCTGCCCACATCCCTAGCTGAATTACTTGTGTCATCAGGGGGTCTTGCTTTGCTCAGGGGCTTCTTCCTCACTATAATTAATTTTCACCCCTTAACATTTAGTCCAGAATGGAGGTATTGGATTTCTATACTGAATTGGGTGACCTAGTCTTGATGCAGGTCAGGATGTGTGGAAATATGTATGATTAGCAGTGACTGGCATGTATGGATATAACATATTCCTCACACAAGGTTTTCAGGAAAGTAATCTAAATGGGAATGTAAAAAATGTAACTTCCAATTCATCAGAGAACCCAAGGCTTTGAAACGTTTCAGCATGTTCTCCACAATTAACTTAAATTTGGGATCTTTGTTGTTACCTTGAAATTTCTTTACAACTTCTTTAAAGGAATACCAAGCCCTTTTCTGAACAGCCTTAATTTTTGTTTTGAACACGTCATCCTTCATGAGTTTCTGAATATCTAGACCCATAAAAATGCCATTCTTCAGATAGTCCCTGAAAGTTGGAGCACTGGTACTTAAAAGTCTTCTTTCTGTAGTGCTTTCACAAACTGCTTCACCAGTCGAAGCTTAATATGGGATTTTGGCAGAAGAACTTTAGTGGGATCAACTAAACTTTCCGCAACTATGTTCTTGAGACTTGGATGCAAAGATGATCTCGTTGGGTAACTTTTCTAGCTCCAGTCATGAGTCCTATCCCGGTTATACCACTAACATAAAAACATGGGTACTTTGTTTAACTTCCTTACTACCCAATGGACAAAGAGAACTTTCAGATCATCACATATTGACCATCCTTGATCCTCATAATGACGTTTCTTGAGAATAAAGTCTAAATTCTCATAGCTTTCCTTCAGGTGCACAGAATACCCTACAGGCAGTGAATCATACTTGCTTCCAATGTGCAGTATCACAGCTTTCAGAATTTTTTTTTTAGATTAATCAATAATCTTATCTCAATCACTTTGTACTTAATGTTACATTTTTCTATCAGCCCAGGAACATCACACGCAATACACTTGAGCAGAGAAAAGTACGGAAGGAACTCCTTATCTCTGCTTCTGTACGATGACAAAAAGCTACCAGGAGCGAGCAGGGTATTTTTAGTTTAGAAGTTCTACAGAATGTTAAAAAAAAAGGTCGAAGTCCCTGACTAAATCATTTAATTTGAGCTGTGAAAAAAGCTGTGGCTTGTTGGGACCATGTGAGTTTTCATCAGAATCCTTGTCTTCATGTACTAAGTCTCCTGAATCAGTTGTATCTTCAAGTTTCGGAGGTGAAAGGATGAGTATTCCTGGACTGTGAGGGCGAAATGGTGATGGGAGGTCCAGGTATATGCAGTGGGGAAAAAAAGTATTTAGTCAGCCACCAATTGTGTAAGTCCTCCCACTTAAAAAGATGAGAGAGGCCGGTAATTGACATCAGAGGGGACCACAAGTATGAGAGACAAAATGAGAAAATCACCGCGTCTGATTTGGCAAGATTTTATTTGTAAATTATGGTGGAAAATAAATATTTGGTCAATAACATACGTCCCTCTCCATATTTTGTTATAGATCCTTTGTTGGCAATGACAGGGGTCAGATGGTTTCTGTAAGTCTTCACAAGGTTGGCACACACTGTTAGTGGTATGTTGTCCATCCCTCCATGCAGATCTCCTCTAGAGCAGTTTTGGGCCTGTCGCAAGACAACACAGACTTTCAACTCCCTCCCACTGTAATTTCCTTCTTATTTTTAAAGTTGAATCCCTCCACGTTGCACATACAAAAGTAGCTGTCATCACTATGATTTTTCGGTTCCCTCCACATCATAGACACGCTAAAACAAAAGCTCTCTTTCTTCCTTTTAGACCACTGTTGTAGTTCTTCTACACAAATAGAACACACTACATAAGTCCATGACTTGTCCTGATCATCCAGTTTTAGACCAAAGTGCGCATAATACACTATTTTTAATGAAGTCCGTAATGTTCCTTCACTACAAAATAACTGCAAATGTAGCAAAAGTGGTCGGGTGAATTACGACATCCCCTTGTAGCCATTTCTATCACGTTGTTAGAAAGAGAAGTTGTCTGTGAAAAACCATACGTGATGGAACTTATTTGGCTCTAGATTACCATTACATGCACTATGGCTATATACAGTGCCTACAAGTAGTATTCAACCCCCTGCAGATTTAGCAGGTTTGATAAGATGCAAATAAGTTAGAGCCTGCAAACTTCAAACAAGAGCAGGATTTATTAACAGATGCATAAATCTTACAAACCAACAAGTTAAGTTGCTCAGTTAAATTTTAATAAATTTTCAACATAAAAGTGTGGGTCAATTATTATTCAACCCCTAGGTTTAATATTTTGTGGAATAACCCTTGTTTGCAATTACAGCTAATAATCGTCTTTTATAAGACCTGATCAGGCCGGCACAGGTCTCTGGAGTTATCTTGGCCCACTCCTCCATGCAGATCTTCTCCAAGTTATCTAGGTTCTTTGGGTGTCTCATGTGGACTTTAATCTTGAGCTCCTTCCACAAGTTTTCAATTGGGTTAAGGTCAGGAGACTGACTAGGCCACTGCAACACCTTGATTTTTTCCCTCTTGAACCAGGCCTTGGTTTTCTTGGCTGTGTGCTTTGGGTCGTTGTCTTGTTGGAAGATGAAATGACGACCCATCTTAAGATCCTTGATGGAGGAGCGAAGGTTCTTGGCCAAAATCTCCAGGTAGGCCGTGCTATCCATATTCCCATGGATGCAGACTAGATGGCCAGGCCCCTTGGCTGAGAAACAGCCCCACAGCATGATGCTGCCACCACCATGCTTGACTGTAGGGATGGTATTCTTGGGGTCGTATGCAGTGCCATCCAGTCTCCAAACGTCACGTGTGTGGTTGGCACCAAAGATCTCGATCTTGGTCTCATCAGACCAGAGAACCTTGAACCAGTCTGTCTCAGAGTCCTCCAAGTGATCATGAGCAAACTGTAGATGAGCATTGACATGACGCTTTGAAAGTAAAGGTACCTTAAGGGCTCGTCTGTAACGGAGACCATTGCGGTGGAGTACGTTACTTATGGTATTGACTGAAACCAATGTCCCCACTGCCATGAGATCTTCCCGGAGCTCCTTCCTTGTTGTCCTTGGGTTAGCCTTGACTCTTCGGACAAGCCTGGCCTCGGCACGGGTGGAAACTTTCAAAGGCTGTCCAGGCCGTGGAAGGCTAACAGTAGTTCCATAAGCCTTCCACTTCCGAATGATGCTCCCAACAGTGGAGACAGGTAGGCCCAACTCCTTGGAAAGGGTTTTGTACCCCTTGCCAGCCTTGTGACCCTCCATGATCTTGTCTCTGATGGCCTTGGAATGCTCCTTTGTCTTTCCCATGTTGACCATGTATGAGTGCTGTTCACAAGTTTGGGGAGGGTCTTAATTAGTCAGAAAAGGCTGAAAAAAGAGATAATTAATCCAAACATGTGAAGCTCATTGTTCTTTGTGCCTGAAATACTTCTTAATACTTTAGGGGAACCAAACAGAATTCTTGTGGTTTGAGGGGTTGAATAATAAATGACCCTCTGAATAAACTTTTCACAATTTAAAAAAAAAAAAATAAAAAAAGAAATAACATTCTTTTTTGCTGCATTTCACACTTCCAGGCTGATCTACAGTCCAAATGTCACAATGACAAGTTAATTCCGAATGTGTAAACCTGCTAAATCTGCAGGGGGTTGAATACTACTTGTAGGCACTGTACATACAGTGCGGCTCTATATACACACTGTGGCTCTATATACACACACTGCGGCTCTATATATGTACTACCCCAGCAGTGGCTGAACCGCTCAGATCCGGATGTCACTGCTCGTGGCTCAAGAGTCTCCGGACCCGGGGGGCTAAAGGGTCACACCCGAATGAATAAGGGGGTATTTACAGGGGAGATATAGTTTGTGATGCCACCAGTGGTGTATGGTAATTGGGAGTACCGCTGGTGCCGTTGGGAGTACCCGGGGTGATGGGGTGGGACAGCAAGATGACGTTACCCTCCACGGGTAGGGAAAGGCCCCGGGACCCCGAATGGTGGGATGGACTGCAGGGGGAGCGCAGGCTCGCTGGTTGCAGGGGCTAATCAGGTACTCACTCAGCAATAAAGCAGATGCTGACAACATAGTAAACCAAGTCTCTGTGTGCTGCTACACTCTTGGGGGAGCCCGTCCGGGTCCCGTTCCCTGCAGCACTGCCTGGTGGTCCGTGACCTGCCTCCTGGCACAGTATTTTTAGAGTGTTCTTTGTGGTCCGTCAGCTTGGAGCTTTCCGGGCCCTGCTCCCCATTGTGGCTAAGTAAAAGAGCTTGCTCTCAGGAGCTCACGCTTGGGATTTCAGTGGGCCCCTTGCTTGGAAAGCCCTATCCCCTTCATTGCGCTAGTGCCCCCGATCTCTGAGCTTCATGGAAACAGTCCATACAGGGCCTATCCTCTGCAGGTTAATTGCTGGGTTGCTTGAAGCTTCTCCCCAATCTAGGGTCCTTAAACACCGTCGTGCATTCGGTCCTGGACTGGTGATTAGGCTCAGGCTGCTGAACGTCCTCCAAGACAGGTCCCAGGCACCTAGCCTCAATCTCCTGCGACTGGGGGTCCGACTCCTCTAGGTCCAGACCACCGTCTGTGACCTAGTCTCCTTTCCCCTGGGAGCTACAACTCCCAGCTTCCTCTGAGCTCCTCTCAGCTCGAGGGTTACCACTGAACTGACTTGACACCTCCCACCTCCCTGCCTGACCCCTAGGTAGGCGACCCTATTCCAGCTTAAGCAGCCCACTGGTGTGCCTGACAGGTGTGGTGCAAGGTGTATCTAGGATTTGTGAATGCTGGTGGAGGCAGTACTGCAGGATAGAGACCCAGAACAATGGGCGGTTGAGCCTTGCACAGAGAGAGAAAGATTGTGCAGAACCCTGTGACGACCTGAATAGTCCAGGGCGTCAAATATACACACACATGTGGCTCTATGTACACATACTATGGCTCTATATACACACTCACAGCTCTATATACACAATACAGCTCTATACACACACTTTGGCTCTATACACACACTGCGGCTCTATATATACACACAATACAGGTCTATACACACACTTTGGCTCTATACACACACTGCGGCTCCATATACAAAATATGGCTCTATATACACACACGGCTCTATATACACACTACGGCTCTAAATACACACGCTACGGCTCTATATACAAAATATGGCTCTATATACACACACGGCTCTATATACACACACTACGGCTCTATATACAAAATATGGCTCTATATACACACACGGCTCTATATACACACACTACGGCTCTATATACAAAATATGGCTCTATATACACACACGGCTCTATATACACACGCTACGGCTCTATATACAAAATATGGCTCTATATACACACACGGCTCTATATACACACACTACGGCTCTAAATACACACACTACGGCTCTATATACAAAATATGGCTCTATATACACACACTGCGGCTCTATATACACACACTACGGCTCTATATACAAAATATGGCTCTATATACACACACGGCTCTATATACACACACTACGGCTCTATATACAAAATATGGCTCTATATACACACACGGCTCTATATACACACACTACGGCTCTATATACAAAATATGGCTCTATATACACACACGGCTCTATATACACACACTACGGCTCTATATACAAAATATGGCTCTATATACACACACGGCTCTATATACAAAATATGGCTCTATATACACACACGGCTCTATATACACACACTACGGCTCTAAATACACACACTACGGCTCTATATACACACACTACGGCTCTATATACAAAATATGGCTCTATATACACACACTGCGGCTCTATATACACACACTACGGCTCTATATACAAAATATGGCTCTATATACACACACGGCTCTATATACACACACTGCGGCTCTATATACACACACACTACGGCTCTATATACAAAATATGGCTCTATATATACACACACTGCGGCTCTATATACAAAATATGGCTCTATATACACACACGGCTCTATATACAAAATATGGCTCTATATATACACACACATGTTGCTCTACACCCAACACCATGACAACTAGCGCAGCAAAGTCCTACATACAAGGAAGACTTGATCATGTGACCCCTGACTCCTCCCTCACATGTGACTGACCACATGTCTATGACATCACCGCAGGTCCTGTAAGCACAGAGCAGCTATATCCTCCAGTGTGCGGCCCTGCGGGTCAGAGGTGGGTGCAGACTTTTTATTCCTGGGTGCAGGGACCATTAACCCCTTCATGGGTTGCTTGTTTTGCTTCCCAGGGACCGGCTGTTTCTTGCAGTGTTCTCATTGTCTCGCCCTCGGAGGCTGCACTTCATCACTTCTCTATCGTTTTCGCCGTATTACGTGCTGTATTTTTTTTATTTTGCACCATTTTCAGATAAGTATAATGTGTTGTTTAACTCGTTAAGGGATTATTGAGGGGAAACGAGCGACTTCTCCTTTTACGCCATTCAAATGCATAAACATTGTTACTTTTCTTCTGGGGGTCACTCCCATTGTCAAATAAGTTTACGCCATAGCATGCTGGTACTTGTAGTTCTGCAGCATCTGCACCTCTAAACGTGCGCTCCGGCCTAAGATGCTGCCATTTTGGGTTACGGTTAAGGCTATGTTCACACAGGGCATCTTTTGTTATGTGCGTTTTGAGTGCAGCTCATTTTCTGAAAGCGCACCTGCGGCAAAAATGCATGCGTTTTTGCCACGTTTTTACAGCGTTTTGCCCAATGCGTTTTGTAAGTGACATCTATTGACTGGAGGACTCAAAAACGTGGTAAAAATGCAAAAAGAATTGACATGCTGCATGGTGGCTGCCTCTTGAAAAACGCAGCCAACAAAAGATGCCCAGTGTGGACAGCAAAATAGAAATCTGATAGACTTTGCTGGGAGAAGGAAATGCATGCAGGGGCATCTTTGTGCCCACAAAAAGGCAGCAAAAGATGCACCTAGCCTTAGAGATGACCACTTTGAACTATGATGACCTGGTCCAGTTCTCTGGCAATTGGTCATCATTTCTGTATCTGGTGCCTCTGACATTTACAAGGCGCCATACTAGGCCACAGGTGCCGTCATGACATCACCCCAGAGATGACGAGGACATCGGATACAGAAGTGATGTGAACGGGGGGAGACCAGACGCCACATCTACTAACGGGGGGGAGACCAGACGCCACATCTACTAACGGGGGGGAGACCAGACGCCACATCTACTAACGGGGGGAAGACCAGACGCCACATCTACTAACGGGGGGGAGACCAGACACGCCACATCTACGAACGGGGGGGAGACCAGACACGCCACATCTACGAACTGGGGGGAGACCAGACGCCACATCTACGAACGGGGGGGAGACCAGACGCCACATCTACGAACTGGGGGGAGACCAGACGCCACATCTACGAACGGGGGGGAGACCAGACGCCACATCTACGAACGGGGGGGAGACCAGACGCCACATCTACGAACGGGGGGGAGACCAGACGCCACATCTACGAACGGGGGGGAGACCAGACGCCACATCTACGAACGGGGGGGAGACCAGACGCCACATCTACGAACGGGGGGGAGACCAGACGCCACATCTACGAACGGGGGGGAGACCAGACGCCACATCTACGAACGGGGGGGAGACCAGACGCCACATCTACGAACGGGGGGGAGACCAGACGCCACATCTACTAACGGGGGGGAGACCAGACGCCACATCTACGAACGGGGGGGAGACCAGACGCCACGTCTACGAACGGGGGGGAGACCAGACGCCACATCTACGAGCGGGGGGGGACCAGACGCCACATCTATGAGCGGGGGGGAGACCAGACGCCACATCTACGAGCGGGGGGAGACCGGACGCCACATCTACGAGCGGGGGGAGACCGGACGCCACATCTACGAGCGGGGGGAAGACCAGACGCCACATCTACGAGCGGGGGGGAGACCGGACGCCACATCTACGAGCGGGGGGGGAGGGAGACCAGACGCCGCATCTACGAGCGGGGGGGAGACCGGACGCCACATCTACGAGCGGGGGGGAGACCGGACGCCAGATTTATTGGTGTTGAGGAGCAGTGTCGTTTGACATTGCTGTGCATTATGTCCATTTTTCACGGTTATTTTTCGGGTGTTTTCCAGACAGAATCTGCCATCACGTTCACATAACCACTATATAGAAACTCCCACGTTTTTGAAGAGCATTTTGAAAAGTTTGTTCTCTAAAAACTCTTTGTGACTTGCACTTTTTTTTTCCCACCAGGCATTTTTGAAAACTTTTTCAGGTGAAAAAAAACCTGCATCCTATGAACAGCAAAATAGATTTCCCATAGCAATGTATAGAAGTGTTGTGAGGTAAATCCTGGGATATGAAGAGGAATTATGACTAGAAGTCATAATTGCTCTCATCACTCCCTGGCAGTGCCCCCCTCCCTTCTTGTGCTCAAATGTCCAGCATCTGTGAAGGTGTCACATCCCACTTACACCTCCAACAGCCATCTCCTCTGATATGGAGATGAGATGATGTGCGGACAATGGACACAGGATGGCTCCCTGCCGTCACCCTGTAACAAGAGTTGTATCTCATTAGCAAGGCTTGGAAGTAGCCAGACAGAACGACTCCAGTAAAAAATGGTTCATATCTCGCAAGCCATATCTCCGATAAATATGGCAACCATAAAAATGGTGTTTGCGCAGGCGGACGATGCTGGCACACCTTTTTTATGGAAGGGGGAGCTTGGGAAATACCCCAGGCGTGATATCAGCCATATGGGAACTCGTAGACAGGTCATGAGTCCCCTCGTTCTGTAGCTAAATTCATAACTGTCACAATGAGAGCATTGGCGTCCGCCTACGACGCTCCCAGGCAAAGTTATGGCCCATATTCCATGTTGTGAATTTGTCCATAACTCCAGCCAGGGGTGGAGCAGTGCTCCCTGTGAGGTCACTAAGGTAGGAGGGGACCTGGATTTGCCCAGGTTGATAACCCTGCTTCGGCCATTTTCCAAGGTTCTTCTGCTCGGGGGCCTGGTTGGGAAAGACCTGTGAGGAAGAATCCTAGAAACCTGGTCTACAGCGCCCCCCTGTGGCCAGACACACAAGGTAACTGATTGAATTGCATATCTGTTTGTAAACCATGCTTTATCTGTAACTGTACTCTGACATAACTGTATATTCTGTAGATTCCCTATTGTATATATTGTAGTTTCTAGTGTGCTTTAGGCGATTAAATTATATAATTAATCTTGGGCTGTTCTGTTATCTCGATCTTGAATCCCACGTCTGTGTGTTCGGCTAATAGTTACCGTAAATCGGTTGGTGGCAGCGAGTTGTGCCAAGGATTATTGTGGGGAGGCCAGTGAGATTCGGGGAGAGTTTATATATTCCGCCCGCGGAGGTCGGGGGAATATATACCCTTCTCTCGCCGGGGGCCCTTCAATAATCGGCATAAGTAGTATAGCGGCCTCCTTGCTTATTGTCGGGCAATTCCATAATTGGCCTGACTATAAGAGGGGCGCTAGAGAGCGCGTCACGTGCTCTGTCTGTCGGTCGGGAGGTATAAAGTAGGGGTGACCCCCACTTGTTACCCCCCGATTGTGACGTACTGGTAGCCAGCGCGGGGGATTTCTGAGTGACCCCCCCGGTGGTTTGTGACATATTGGTGGCAAGCGGTGGGATCGAGATAATAGTGTGTGTGAGTGTGAGACCCATACTCCCAGACACTAAAGACTGCCTGCAGCAGCTGTGGCTGCTGGGGTCTTCAGACCAGCTCAACACTAGAGTGTCAGAGTGCAGATACTGTAAGGTGTGTGGAGGCATCAGGTGTCAGTTCTGTGTCAGTGACCAAAAGTCTGCAAGAATGGCTGATGGCACCAGGAGCAGAGCTATGCAACTGGCCAATGCTAAAGCAGGAGCCGAAGAGAGGGAGGACGGTGCTGTGGACAGCAATGAGGAGGTTGCCCACGAGTCCTCCAGGAGCTCGACGCCAGAAAACAGCTCTGCAGAGGACATTGCACAACCGGGCACTGCTGGACAAGATGAGGAGCAGCTCGCCCAAGGGTCCTCAACGAGCCAGATGCCAGCCCTCCGCTCTGCAATGGACAGTGAATCACCAGGCTCCGCAGCGGGCCGCAGATCACCACGTGCCATTCCACCGAGCCTGGGAGGCTCGGATAGCCTTCTTCAAATGGCTATGGCCCTACGCCAGGCTGGAGACCGGGAGGGCTACAAGGAACTCATGGCCGAGCGTGAGCGGCAAGCAGCGCGTGAAGAGCGCCAGGCAGAGCGTAACTACCAGCTGCAGCTAGCTCAGCTCCGGCCCTCATCAGCCACCCGTGACCTTCCAGACACCAAACTTCCAAAGGTCCGTGTTGAGGACTTCCCAGTGCTGGAGAAGGATGGAGACTTGGACTCTTTCTTGACTGCTTTTGAACGGACTTGCTTGCAGCATCATCTGAACAAGGACCAGTGGGCCAAATACCTGACCCCCCGTTTAAGGGGTAAGGCCCTGGATATCCTTGGGGACTTGCCTGCTGAGGCGGATCAGGGCTACGACACCATCAAGCGGGCCCTGATCCAACAGTACAACCTCACCCCGGAGTCCTACCGCAAGAAGTTCCGGACGCTGCAGAAGGGACCAAAGGACTCCTGGGCTGACCACCGGCGGGCACTTGCCCGAGCTGCCGACCACTGGACCCAAGGCCTGCAGCTTTCCACCGGACCGGAGATCCTGGACTTGTTCATCACGGAGCAACTCTTGTGGAACTGCCCTGAGGATCTCCGCCAGTTCATCCGAGACCAGAAGCCAAAGGGGTCCACGGCTACAGCTGCCCTGGCAGATGACTACACCAACAATCGGGCTCCTGAAGCCAGGAGAGCAGCCACCAGCAGCACCTGGAGAGGGGGTAAGATGAACTCTGCGACTGCCCCACCTGCCCCTAGACTGCAGGGGGTGTCCCCCTCAACTCCCCTCTCCAGGCCCGTGGCAGAACCAAGACGGTGCCACCAGTGCAACCTACCTGGACACTTCAAGGCCATGTGCCCTCAGCGTCCCAAGGCCCCGGCTCCGTCCCCGTCCCAAGGGCCGCCCAAGGTGTATTGTGTGGGTGGGGGTGGTGGTAGGTCCCTGGACAGCTTCCAACCTGTCACCGTCGGCCAGTCTGTGACCATAGGACTGCGAGACAGCGCCTCGGAGGTGACTCTGGTGCGGCCTGAGATGGTGTCCCCCCAAGACTTGATCCCTGGAAAAACCCTCGCTGTCTCCGGGATTGGAGGCATTGACCCGGCGCTGCCTGTTGCTGACATTTATGTGGACTGGGGCGCAGGGCGAGGGGTGAGGGAGGTGGGGGTAACTGATCGGATCCCTGCAAACGTGCTACTTGGGACAGATTTGGGGCAAATAACCTCCCAGTTTGGCCCCGCCCCAAAGGCTGAACCTTCAGCCAGTGCTGACATGACTCCTGACAATGTTAATGTGTTATCTATGAATGATGTAAGGGAGGAGGGAGTGAACTCTGATATTTCTGCTTGCACAGACACCATAGACACACACACAGCTGCAGCTGTGACAGGGGAGGGGGTCAGAGAAAGGTGTGACAATGCCTCTACAAGTAACCAGCCTGTGAGCTGGGATCTGTTGCCCTCTGCAGGGATAAGCAGAGAGCAGGGTGCTGCAGGGGGAGGACCAGTGTGTGGGGTGGGGGCTACCACAGCAAATGTGGGGTCCCCAGAGATTTCACACCGGGGTTCTGTTGCTGCAGGAGGGGAACAGGCAGGTGAGATTGGGGCCGGTCCAGGAGCGGAAGTGCTCCCAGGTAAGATCTCGGTGCATGGTTCCCCCACAACCGGGGTGTCAGGAAGCCAGGTAGGTCTGCCTGAACCGGCGACTTGGTCAGGAACGGAGGAGGAGCAGGCACGACCCACGGTCGCAGCGGCTGTGGCCGCTGTCACCCGCAGTGGGAGTGCTGGAAGCCAAGGGGCCTCCCGGAGGTCCGATAGCTCTTCCCCTTCTGACCAAGTGGCAGCCGAGTCAGGTGGAGGCCAGGACACAGGTCCCGGGGGTACTGACTGAAGATGTGACAGTCTCGTCGATTCTGGCCACATCTAGTCAGGAGTTTCAGGCAGCGTTAGAAGCTGACGACAGCCTGAAAGCTCTAAAGGAGCAGGCGGCACAGCCTCCCTCGGACTCGGACCCGGAGCGAGTGGTCTGGGACCAAGGACGGCTGTACCGGGCCACGGTCCAGCAGGGTTCACCGGAGGCGTGGCCCAGGGACCGACAGTTGGTGGTACCCTATCCGTTCCGGACGGAGTTGTTGCGGATCGCACATGAGATTCCGATGGCCGGACACCTAGGGATCGCTAAGACCAAGGCCAGGTTAAACCAGCATTTCTACTGGCCAAAAATGGGGGCCGATGTGGCTGCCTACTGCCGTTCGTGTGAAACCTGTCAGAGAGTGGGGAAGGCGGGGCCACGCCCCAAAGCCCCACTGGTATCTCTGCCAATCATCGATGAGCCTTTCAGGAGGGTGGCTGTGGATCTGGTCGGCCCGCTGGCCATCCCCAGCAGCTCCGGGAAACGCTTCATACTGACGGTAGTGGACTATGCCACCCGGTACCCAGAAGCAGTGGCCTTGTCGTCCATTCGGGCTGACAAGGTGGCCACCGCATTGCTGGAGATTTTCTCCCGAGTGGGTTTTCCCCAGGAAATGCTCACTGACCGGGGGACCCAATTCATGTCCCAGCTGATGGAGGCCCTCTGTAAGCAAGTCCAGGTGCGACATCTGGTGGCCAGCCCGTACCATCCACAGACTAATGGTCTGTGCGAGCGGTTCAATGGCACCTTAAAGCAGATGCTTAAGATGTTGGTCGACTCCCATGGGCGTGACTGGGAGCGGTATCTCCCACACCTGTTATTTGCTTACCGGGAGGTTCCACAGGCCTCAACAGGATTCTCACCGTTTGAGCTCCTGTACGGGCGACGTGTGCGGGGCCCCCTGGCTCTGGTGAAAGAGGCTTGGGAAGGGGATTTGGCCACCCCTGGAGTGTCGGTTATCGAGTATGTCATGCGCTTCCGGGACAAAATGCAGGCCTTGACGCAACTGGTACACGACAATATGGCTCAAGCCCAGGCCGATCAGAAGCGTTGGTACGACCAGAACGCTTGTGAGAGGACCTACCAAGTGGGTCAAAAGGTGTGGGTACTGGTCCCCGTACCACAGGACAAGCTTCAGGCAGCCTGGGAAGGCCCATACCTCGTGTACCAGCAGCTCAACCCTGTGACGTACCTGGTCACCCTGGACCCTGCCCGTGGAAGGCGGAAGCCCTTCCATTTGAACATGATGAAGGCACATCATGAGCGGGAGGCATGTGCACTCCCTGTGTGCAACCTGCCCGAGGAGGGAGAAGCGGAAACCCTCTTGGATATGCTAGCCCAGGTTAGGGCAGGCGGATCCATTGAGGATGTGGAGGTTGGCCACCAGCTCTTGGAGGACCAACGGTCCCAGCTGTGGGCCACCCTACACCCCTTCCGGGGGTTGTTTACCAACCAGCCCGGAAGGACTGACTTGGCTGTCCATCACGTGGACACTGGGGATCATCCCCCGATCCGGCGTTCAGCATATCGGGTCTCCCTGGAGGTGCAGCAACACATGCGCCAGGAGATTGACGAGATGCTGGAGCTGGGGGTGATCCAGGCATCCAACAGCGCTTGGGCCTCGCCTGTAGTCCTCGTCCCTAAGAAGGGCCGAACCACTCGGTTCTGCGTGGACTACAGGGGGCTCAATGCTGTCACGGTCGCCGATGCGTACCCAATGCCACGCATCGATGACCTGCTCGATCAGTTGGCCGGGGCTCAGTACCTGACCATCATGGACCTGAGCCGGGGATATTGGCAGATCCCCCTGACTCGCAAGGCCAGGGAACGCTCTGCCTTTATTACCCCATTTGGACTGTACGAGTCCACGGTGATGCCATTCGGGATGAGGAATGCCCCTGCCACTTTCCAGCGGATGGTCAACACCCTGCTCAAGGGACTTGAAGGGTACGCGGCCGCGTACCTGGATGACATTGCCGTCTTCAGTCCCACCTGGGAGGACCACCTAGAGCATCTAGCACAGGTGCTCAGGCGGATCCACCGGGCAGGTTTGACCATCAAGCCGGGAAAGTGTCAGCTGGCCATGAGCGAGGTCCAGTACCTCGGTCACCGGGTAGGTGGGGGAACGCTGAAGCCCGAGCCTGAGAAAGTGGAGGCCATCGCATCCTGGCCCACCCCCAGGACCAAGAAGCAGGTGATGTCCTTCTTGGGGACCGCTGGGTACTATAGGAGGTTTGTTCCATGCTATAGTAGCCTGGCAAAGCCCTTGACGGACCTCACCAAGAAGAAGCTGCCCTCTGCAGTCGATTGGACAGTGGACTGCGAGACAGCCTTCCGGGCCCTAAAGGACGCCCTGTCCAGCCCGCCCGTGCTACAGGCAGCCGACTTCACGTGGCCGTTTGTAGTACAGACCGACGCCAGTGACTTCGGCCTCGGTGCGGTGCTCAGCCAGGTGGACTCTGCGAGCCAAGAGCACCCAGTCTTGTACCTGAGCAGGAAGCTGTTACCAAGGGAAGTGGCCTATTCTACAATGGAGAAGGAGTGCCTGGCCATAGTGTGGGCCCTGCAGCGTCTGCAACCCTATCTATACGGGCGCCACTTCATCGTGGAGACGGACCACAATCCCCTCAGCTGGTTGCACACCGTCTCTGGGACGAATGGGCGATTGTTGCGATGGAGCCTTGCGCTCCAGCACTACGACTTCACCATTCGCCACAAAAGGGGCCGTGACCACGGTAACGCAGACGGGCTGTCCCGACAAGGAGAGGTCGCGGACGGGCGCACGGGGGAACACCGGAGTGTGCTGCCCCCTAGCGCCCTCAAAAGGGGGGAGGTGTGAGGTAAATCCTGGGATATGAAGAGGAATTATGACTAGAAGTCATAATTGCTCTCATCACTCCCTGGCAGTGCCCCCCTCCCTTCTTGTGCTCAAATGTCCAGCATCTGTGAAGGTGTCACATCCCACTTACACCTCCAACAGCCATCTCCTCTGATATGGAGATGAGATGATGTGCGGACAATGGACACAGGATGGCTCCCTGCCGTCACCCTGTAACAAGAGTTGTATCTCATTAGCAAGGCTTGGAAGTAGCCAGACAGAACGACTCCAGTAAAAAATGGTTCATATCTCGCAAGCCATATCTCCGATAAATATGGCAACCATAAAAATGGTGTTTGCGCAGGCGGACGATGCTGGCACACCTTTTTTATGGAAGGGGGAGCTTGGGAAATACCCCAGGCGTGATATCAGCCATATGGGAACTCGTAGACAGGTCATGAGTCCCCTCGTTCTGTAGCTAAATTCATAACTGTCACAATGAGAGCATTGGCGTCCGCCTACGACGCTCCCAGGCAAAGTTATGGCCCATATTCCATGTTGTGAATTTGTCCATAACTCCAGCCAGGGGTGGAGCAGTGCTCCCTGTGAGGTCACTAAGGTAGGAGGGGACCTGGATTTGCCCAGGTTGATAACCCTGCTTCGGCCATTTTCCAAGGTTCTTCTGCTCGGGGGCCTGGTTGGGAAAGACCTGTGAGGAAGAATCCTAGAAACCTGGTCTACAGCGCCCCCCTGTGGCCAGACACACAAGGTAACTGATTGAATTGCATATCTGTTTGTAAACCATGCTTTATCTGTAACTGTACTCTGACATAACTGTATATTCTGTAGATTCCCTATTGTATATATTGTAGTTTCTAGTGTGCTTTAGGCGATTAAATTATATAATTAATCTTGGGCTGTTCTGTTATCTCGATCTTGAATCCCACGTCTGTGTGTTCGGCTAATAGTTACCGTAAATCGGTTGGTGGCAGCGAGTTGTGCCAAGGATTATTGTGGGGAGGCCAGTGAGATTCGGGGAGAGTTTATATATTCCGCCCGCGGAGGTCGGGGGGAATATATACCCTTCTCTCGCCGGGGGCCCTTCAATAATCGGCATAAGTAGTATAGCGGCCTCCTTGCTTATTGTCGGGCAATTCCATAATTGGCCTGACTATAAGAGGGGCGCTAGAGAGCGCGTCACGTGCTCTGTCTGTCGGTCGGGAGGTATAAAGTAGGGGTGACCCCCACTTGTTACCCCCCGATTGTGACGTACTGGTAGCCAGCGCGGGGGATTTCTGAGTGACCCCCCCGGTGGTTTGTGACAAGTGTCTTTAAAGAGTTTTTTTTAGTCGTTTTCCAGTGCACAAATTTGCTTGTTTTTCATGAGTAATTTGTCACGGATTTTACTTTGCAAAGTTCTGTGGCCGGATTTATACAGGGTTTTTTTTTTGTTTTGTTTTAACAAAAAGGAGACAGTTGCACTCTGTAGTGCTATATATGGAACAATGAATATGGGAATATAGACATGCATTACTGCTATGAAAAACAGGTAAAAATTTAGGCACACAAAATTGGCCAGATTTTATGTGAGCCCAACAGCCAGTGGCAAGGCAACCTCATTTTTGTTGGGACACTAGCAAACTATTGCCTCTCTTTGTGTTAAAAAAAACCCAAACCTATAATTTATGGGTGGATAGGAAGCTGCAAATGGAGAATTAAAATCGCCTGAAGCCAAAGAGCAGGAGTACTCACATAAAACTGGCCAATTTTGTGTGCTAAATATCTCAAATTGTACATGTTTTTCATAGCAGTAATGCATGTCTATATCCCCATGTTCATTGTTCCACATATCTCAGCACTACAGAGTGCGACTGTCTCCTTTTTGTTACAATGTTCCATATTCAGTTTGCACCTGTTCACATTAGAAAGGTAGGATGTACCATCAGTGTTTTTCTTAGCTTACAGGGTCACGCCTTCTGATTGAGCTCCTGCTCTTCAGCCTCAGGCAATTTTAATTCTTCATTTGCAGTTACCTGTCCGCCCATAAATTGTAGTTTCTTTTTTTTTTTTTTTTACCAAAAGAGAGGCATTAGTTTGATAGGTACTCAGCAAAAATGAGGTCACCTTGTCCTGGCTGTTGGGCACCGCAGTGTGCAATTGTCTCCTTTTTGTTACTATGTTTCATATTCAATTTGCACCTGTTCACATTAGAAAGGTAGGATGTGCCATTAGTGTTTTTCTTAGGCCTAAAACACACTTCCGCAAAAAAAAATCCGTGTGACACGGTCCGTTTTTCAGGTCCGTGTTCCGTTTATTTGGGGCGTTTCTCCGGTACGTATGGCATCCGTGTGATGGCGTATGCGAGCCGTGTGTACGTGTAAAATGTCCGTGTTTGTGTGTAAAATGCCCGTGTATGTGTACGTGGAATGTCCGTGTGGAATGTCCGTTTGTGTGTTGCACAATGTCGTTGATACATGTCGGCTGACAGAAGACAGAGTTGCGCGATGAGAATGAACTCGGGTGAACTTCACCCGACTTCATTGTCATGCTGCGGCTCTGTCTGTGTGCCGCGTACTGATTAGCGATCACCTGTGAAGGATTCACCAGTGACCGCTAATCCCCCGAGTGACTGAAGTGAGCAGCCCTCTCTCATACTTACCGCTCCCCGATCACCAGCGCGGCGAGGAACAGCTGTGCAGAGAATACGCGGCAACAATTACTTTGAATATGCCGGCCGCTCATTAATCAATCTCGTATTCCCTGCTTTCCCCACCCACCGGCGCCTATGATTGGTTGCAGTCAGACACGCCCCCAACGCTGAGTGACAGCTGTGTCACTGCACCCAATCACAGCAGCCGGTGGGCGTGTCTATACTGTGCAGTAAAATAAATAAATAAATAATTTAAAAAAACGGCGTGCCGTCCCCCCATTTTAATACCAGCCAGATAAAGCCATACGGCTGAAGGCTGGTATTCTCAGGATGGGGAGCCCCACGTTATGGGGAGCCCCCCAGCCTAACAATATCAGTTAGCAGCCGCCCAGAATTGCTGCATACATTATATGCGACAGTTCTGGGACTGTACCCGGCTCTTCCCGATTTGCCCTGGTGCGTTGGCAAATCGGGGTAATAAGGAGTTATTGGCAGCCCATAGCTGCCAATAAGTCCTAGATTAATCATGTCAGACGTCTCCCCGAGATTCCTTCCATGATTAATCTGTAAATTACAGTAAATAAACACACACACACCCGAACAATCCTTTATTAGAAATAAAAAACACAAACATATACCCTGGTTCACCACTTTAATAAGCTCGAAAAAGCCCTCCATGTCCGGCGTAATCCAGGATGGTCCAGCGTCGTTTCCAGCGCTGCTGCATGGAGGTGACCGGAGCTGCAGAAGACACCGCCGCTCCTGTCAGCTCCACACAGCTAATGAAGGCAATAGCGCGATCAGCTGTATTCAGCGTTGGCCGCGGAGTAACCTCAGTGACAGCTCAGCTGATCGCGCTATTGCCTTCATTAGCTGCGTGGAGCTGACCGGAGCGGTGGTGTCTTCTGCAGCTCCGGTCACCTCCATGCAGCAGAGCTGGAAGCGACGCTGGAATATCCAGGATTACGCCGGACATGGAGGGCTTTTTCGGGCTTATTAAAGGGGTGAACCAGGGTATATGTTTGTGTTTTTTATTTCTAATAAAGGATTTCTTCAGCTGTGTGTGGTTTATTTACTGTCACTTACAGATTAATCATGGAAGGAATCTCGGGGAGACGACTGACATGATTAATCTAGGACTTATTGGCAGCTATGGGCTGCCAATAACTCCTTATTACCCCGATTTGCCAACGCACCAGGGCAAATCGGGAAGAGCCGGGTACAGTCCCAGAACTGTCGCATATAATGTATGCAGCAATTCTGGGCGGCTCTTACCGCTTCCCCGATCACCAGCGCTGCGAGGAACAGCTGTACAGAGAATGCGCGGCAACAATTACTTTGAATATGCCGGCCGCTCATTAATCAATCTCGTATTCCCTGCTTTCCCCACCCACAGACGCCTGTGATTGGTTGCAGTCAGACACGCCCCCTACGCTGAGTGACAGGTGTCTCACTGCACCCAATCACAGCAGCCGGTGGGCGTGTCTATACTGTGCAGTAAAATAAATAATTAAAAAAACCGGCGTGCGGTCCCCCCCATTTTAATACCAGCCAGATAAAGCCATACGGCTGAAGGCTGGTATTCTCAGGCATGGGGAGCCCCACGTTATGGGGAGCCCCCCAGCCTAACAATATCAGTCAGCAGCCGCCCAGAATTGCCGCATTACATTATATGCGACAGTTCTGGGACCTGTACCCGGCTCTTCCCGATTTGCCCTGGTGCGTTGGCAAATCGGGGTAATAAGGAGTTATTGGCAGCCCATAGCTGCCAATAAGTCCTAGATTAATCATGTCAGGCGTCTCCCCGAGATTCCTTCCATGATTAATCTGTAAGTGACAGTAAATAAACACACACAGCTGAAGAAATCCTTTATTAGAAATAAAAAACACAAAACATAACCTGGTTCACCCCTTTAATAAGCCCGAAAAAGCCCCTCCATGTCCAGCGTAATCCTGGATGTTCCAAGCGTCGCTTCCAGCTCTGCCTGCATGGAGGTGACCGGAGCTGCAGAAGACACCACCGCTCCGGTCAGCTCCACGCAGCTAATGAAGGCAATAGCGCGATCAGGCTGAGCTGTCACTGAGGTTACTCGCGGCCAACGCTGAATACAGCTGATCGCGCTATTGCCTTCATTAGCTGTGTGGAGCTGACAGGAGCGGCGGTGTCTTCTGCAGCTCCGGTCACCTCCATGCAGCAGCGCTGGAAACGACGCTGGACCATCCTGGATTACGCCGGACATGGAGGGCTTTTTCGGGCTTATTAAAGTGGTGAACCAGGGTATATGTTTGTGTTTTTTATTTCTAATAAAGGATTGTTCGGGTGTGATTTACAGATTTAATCATGGAAGGAATCTCGGGGAGACGCCTGACATGATTAATCTAGGACTTATTGGCAGCTATGGGCTGCCAATAACTCCTTATTACCCCGATTTGCCAACGCACCAGGGCAAATCGGGAAGAGCCGGGTACAGTCCCAGAACTATCGCATATAATGTATGCGGCAATTCTGGGCGGCTGCTGACTGATATTGTTAGGCTGGGGGGCTCCCCATAACGTGGGGCTCCCCATCCTGAGAATACCAGCCTTCAGCCGTATGGCTTTATCTGGCTGGGTATTAAAATGGGGGGACCGCACGCCGTTTTTTTTAATTATTTATTTTACTGCACAGTATAGACACGCCCACCGGCTGCTGTGATTGGGTGCAGTGAGACACCTGTCACTCAGCGTAGGGGGGCGTGTCTGACTGCAACCAATCACAGGCGTCTGTGGGTGGGGAAAGCAGGGAATACGAGATTGATAATGAGCGGCCGGCATATTCAAAGTAATTGTTGCCGCGCATTCTCTGTACAGCTGTTCCTCGCAGCGCTGGTGATCGGGGGAGCGGTAAGAGCCGGGGGAAGAAAAAAAACGAGCGCCAATGTAAGTATGACTGAGAACATCATGAAAAAAGGTAAGTATACTGAATTTAATTTAAAAAAAAAATAAAAATATGATCGCTAGTGTAAAAACGCACACGCACGAAACGTGCTGAACACGGACGCGTGCTCGGCCTCTGCTTTGTACTTTGCGCGTGCTCGGCCTCTGCTTTGTACTTTGCGCGTGCTCGGCCTCTGCTTTGTACTTTGCGCGTGCTCGGCCTCTGCTTTGTACTTTGCGCGTGCTCGGCCTCTGCTTTGTACTTTGCGCGTGCTCGGCCTCTGCTTTGTACTTTGCGCGTGCTCGGCCTCTGCTTTGTACTTTGCGCGTGCTCGGCCTCTGCTTTGTACTTTGCGCGTGCTCGGCCTCTGCTTTGTCCTTTGCGCGTGCTCGGCCTCTGCTTCGTTCTTTTCGCGTGCTCGGCCTCTGCTTTGTCCTTTGCGCGTGCTCGGCCACTGTTTCGTTCTTTTCGCGTGCTCGGCCACTGCTTCATCCTTTGCGCATGCTCTGCCTCTGCACACATCTTCTCCATTCATGGCGTGGCTTCAGAATCCTATTTGTGGGGATCATTAGCATTGCTGGGGGTCCCAGTGGTCCGACCCAGCAATATAAAAATTATTCCCCATTCTAATGGATAGGAAATTGCTTGTTCGTTTTTTTTATGAGGGAAGGGAGAGTAGTAACTTTTTATGAGAGAGCACGGTCCAGTCATGGAGATTGCATTGTATTCGTGCTGATGTAGCAGAGCTGAACTGTTTACATTTAATTTTGGGATGCATTCTTGTGCTAAATCTTCTGCAGTCCTATGTAATCTTCTTAGGAGACATGATATGGTCATTATGTGTTAATTCAGCTCTGCTACATCTCTACACATTACATGTTTGATATATGGATCTGTACATAGGTCTGCACAATATCCCCCACTATCTTACCCTAGTAAACATTGACAAATTGGACACTAATACATAGGTGTGCTTCATTATTATACAATATTTGTCGTTTTCGAATCTGTGGCTTTACATGGGACTGCATGAAAACCTGCTCCATTCTAACATACAGAATAAAGAGCTGACCGGTTGTGTCTGTTGTATCTCATGCAGGGAGCAGAGCAAGGCCGCGGAGTGCAGAGTCCGGCACCAGAGACTTTCCCCCTGTCGATGAGATTTTATAGTGCATCTACCGCTCAATTAGAAATACAAGTCTGTGCCGGAATACAGGAGAAGTCTCATGCTTAGCAACACACAAGACTTTATTTTTCCTGCATAGGCATTTACAGCATTTATCCGGTCATTATTGTGACTTCTTAACAGAACAATGTGCTGCCGAGAACGATGATCTTTTGTGAAAAAGATCATTGCACCTGACGAACGACAGTTTTGTTTGTCCGTCAGGTTTTCGGTCCCCTGTTAAGTGACTTGGTCAGGGTGAGATTTTATTACAGCCCCGGCCACGTAGTGACTTAGTGAATGAAAAGGTAGGAAATGCAAAAAAATTGCTGTTTTTTTTACTCCTGCACCATCTCTTGTAATTGTATTTTTATGCCATATTTCTTTTATACTTGCATTCACTCATCTTCTTTCCATTCAGGTTGCTCACAATATAGGATCCTGCTTAGATCATTTCCTGATTGACCCCATTAAGGATTGAATAAGGACAGAGACAAGATGGCGGAGAGGTTAATGAACCTCACCCTGGAGATCCTCTTCCAGCTCACAGGAGAGGTGAGAGGTTCTGCCGACGTCACCTTACATCAATCTCCTAAACATCAGGAGTGTGGAAGGGAAGGGGTGCCGCAAAGGAAACGCGGATACCGGAAACTGAAAAACCAGCCGTGTACATACAGTATAAGGCGGCTTTCACACTACGTTTTTTTTAACATGCGTCCTGAACGTTTTTTTAACCGCAAAAACGGATCCAGTGCAAATGCGTTTTCTTTTCAATGCATTTGTAATGGACTCGCGTCAACATGCGTTCATCCTGCGTTTGCGTGCGGCATACTGAGGATCCAGCAACTTGCAGTTTTTTTAACATTTTTCAAAAAACGCTACTTGTAGCGTTTTGAGCTGTGTCCAAATACTGCAAATTGCTGGATCCTGACTATACTGCATGCAAACGCATGTGAACGCTGGCATGCTGATAGACAGGATCCTGCTTGCTCTACTGAGCATGCCCAGAAACCAGCCTCGGGTGATCAGTCCCCCCTCCCCCTCCCTCTCTCGGTCTCTCTCCCCCTCCCTTTCTGCCTCTCTGTCTCTCTCCCCCCTCCTCTCTGTGTCCCTCTCTGTGTCTCTCTCTCCCCCTCCCTCTCTGTGTCTCTCTCTCTCCCCCTCCCTCTCTGTGTCTCTCCTCTCCCCCTCCCTCTCTGTGTCTCTCTCTCCCCCTCCCTCTCTGTGTCTCTCTCTCCCCCTTCCCTCTCTGTGTCTCTCTCTCCCCCTCCCTCTCTGCCTCTCTCCCCCTCCCTCTCTGTGTCTCTCTCTCTCCCCCTCCCTCTCTGTGCTCTCTCTCTCCCCCTCCCTCTCTGTGTCTCTCTCTCCCCCTCCCTCTCTGTGTTTCTCTCTCCCCCTCCCTCTCTGTGTTTCTCTCTCCCCTCCCTCTCTGTGTCTCTCTCTCCCCCTCCCTCTCCTGTGTCTCTCTCTCCCCCTCCCTCTCTGTGTCTCTCTCTCCCCCTCCCTCTCTGTGTCTCTCTCTCCCCCTCCCTCTCTGTGTCTCTCTCTCCCCCCTCCCCTCTCTGTGTCTCTCTCTCCCCCTCCCTCTCTGTGTCTCTCTCTCCCCCTCCCTCTCTGTGTCTCTCTCTCCCCCTCCCTCTCTGTGTGTCTCTCTCCCCCTCCCACTCTGTGTCCCTCTCTGTGTCTCTCTCTCCCCCCTCCCTCTCTGTGTCTCTCTCTCCCCCTCCCTCTCTGTGTCTCTCTCTCTCCCCCTCCCTCTCTGTGTCTCTCCCCCCTCCCTCTCTGTGTCTCTCTCTCCCCCTCCCTCTCTGCCTCTCTCCCCCTCCTCTCTGTGTCTCTCTCTCTCCCCTCCCTCTCTGTGTCTCTCTCTCCCCCTCCCTCTCTGTGTCTCTCTCTCCCCCTCCCTCTCTGTGTCTCTCTCTCCCCCCTCCCTCTCTGTGTTTCTCTCTCCCCCTCCCTCTCTGTGTTTCTCTCTCCCCCTCCCTCTCTGTGTTTCTCTCTCCCCCTCCCTCTCTGTGTCTCTCTCTCCCCCCTCCCTCTCTGTGTCTCTCTCTCCCCCTCCCTCTCTGTGTCTCTCTCTCCCCCTCCCTCTCTGTGTCTCTCTCTCCCCCTCCCTCTCTGTGTCTCTCTCTCCCCCTCCCTCTCTGTGTCTCTCTCTCCCCCTCTCCTCCTCTCTGTGTCTCTCTCTTCTCCTCCCTCTCTGTCTCTCTCTCCCCCTCCCTCTCTGTCTCTCTCTCTCCCCCTCCCTCTCTGTCTCTCTCTCTCTCCCCCTCCCTCTCTGTCTCTCTCTCTCCCCCTCCCTCTCTGTGTTTCTCTCTCCCCCTCCCTCTGTGTCTCTCTCTCCCCCTCCTCTCTGTGTCTCTCTCTCTCCCCCTCCCTCTCTGTGTCTCTCTCTCTCCCCCTCCCTCTCTGTGTCTCTCTCTCCCCTCCCTCTCTGTGTTCTCTCTCCCCCTCCCTCTCTGTGTCTCCTCGCTCTCTCCCCCTCCCTTTCTGTGTCTCTCTCTCTCTCCCCCCTCCCTCTCTGTGTCTCTCTCTCTCCCCCTCCCTCTGTGTCTCTCTCTCTCCCCCTCCCTCTCTGTGTCTCTCTCTCTCCTTCTCTGTGTCTCTCTCTCCCTCTCTGTGTCTCTCTCTCTCCCTCTCTGTGTCTCTCTCTCCCCCTCCCTCTCTGTGTCTCTCTCTCCCCCTCCCTCTCTGTGTCTCTCTCTCCCCCTCCCTCTCTGTGTCTCTCTCTCCCCCTCCCTCTCTGTGTCTCTCGCTCCCCCTCCCTCTCTGTGTCTCTCGCTCCCCCTCCCTCTCTGTGTCTCTCGCTCCCCCTCCCTCTCTGTGTCTCTCGCTCCCCCTCCCTCTCTGTGTCTCTCGCTCCCCTCCCTCTCTGTGTCTCTCGCTCCCCCTCCCTCTCTGTGTCTCTCGCTCCCCCTCCCTCTCTGTGTCTCTCGCTCCCCCTCCCTCTCTGTGTCTCTCGCTCCCCCTCCCTCTCTGTGTCTCTCGCTCCCCTCCCTCTCTGTGTCTCTCTCTCCCCCTCCCGCTCTGTGTCTCTCTCCTCCCCCTCCCTCTGTGTTTCTCTCTCTCCCCCTCCCTCTCTGTGTCTCTCTCTCCCCCTCCCTCTCTGTGTCTCTCTCTCCCCCCTCCCTCTCTGTGTCTCTCTCTCCCCCTCCCTCTCTGTGTCTCTCTCTCCCCCTCCCTCTCTGTGTCTCTCTCTCCCCCTCCCTCTCTGTGTCTCTCTCTCCCCCTCCCTCTCTGTGTCTCTCTCTCCCCCTCCCTCTCTGTGTCTCTCTCTCCCCCTCCCTCTCTGTGTCTCTCTCTCCCCCTCCCTCTCTGTGTCTCTCTCTCCCCCTCCCTCTCTGTGTGTCTCTCTCCCCCTCCCACTCTGTGTCCCTCTCTGTGTCTCTCTCTCCCCCTCCCTCTCTGTGTCTCTCTCTCCCCCTCCCTCTCTGTGTCTCTCTCTCTCCCCCTCCCTCTCTGTGTCTCTCCCCCTCCCTCTCTGTGTCTCTCTCTCCCCCTCCTCTCTGGCCTCGCTCCCCCTCCCTCTCTGTCCTCTCTCCCCTCCCTCGTGTCTCTCTCTCTCCCTCTCTGTGTCCTCTCTCTCGTCTCCCCTCTCTCTGTCTCTCTCCCCCCTCCCTCTCTGTGTCTCTCTCTTCTCCCCCTCCTCCTCTCTGTGTGTCTCTCTCTCCCCCTCCCTCTCTGTGTGTCTCTCTCCCTCCCTCTCTGTGTCCTCTCCTCCCTCTCTGTGTCTCTCTCCCCTCCCTCTCTGTCTCTCTCTCCCCTCCCTCTCTGTGTCTCTCTCTCCCCCTCCCTCTCTGTGTTCTCTCTCTCCCCCTCCCTCTCTGTGTCTCTCTTCTCTCTCTGTCTCTCTCCCTCCTCTCGGTGTCTCTCTCTCCCCCTCCCTCTCTGTGTTCTCTCTCTCCGTCCTCCCTCTCTGTGCCTCTCTCTCTCCCCCTCCCTCTCTGTGTCTCTCTCTCTCCCCCTCCCTCTCTGTGTCTCTCTCTCTCCCCCTCCCTCTCTGTGTCTCTCTCTCCCCTCCCTCTCTGTGTCTCTCTCTCCCCCTCCCTCTCTGTGTCTCTCTCTCCCCCTCCTCTCTGTGTCTCTCTCTCTCCTCCCTCTCTTGTCTCTCTCTCCCCTCCTCTCTGTCTCTCTCTCCCCTCCCTCTCTGTCTCTCTCTCTCTCCCCCTCCCTCTCTGTGTCTCTCTCTCTCTCCCCTCCCTCTCTGTCTCTCTCTCTCTCCTCTCTGTGTCTCTCTCTCCCCCTCCTCTCTGTGTCTCTCTCTCCCCCTCCCTCTCTGTGTCTCTCTCTCTCCCCCTCCCTCTCTGTGTCTCTCTCTCTCCCCCTCCCTCTCTGTGTCTCTCTCTCCCCCTCCCTCTCTGTGTCTCTCTCTCCCCCCTCCCTCTCTGTGTCTCGCTCTCTCCCCCTCCCTCTCTGTGTCTCTCTCTCTCTCCCCCTCCCTCTCTGTGTCTCTCTCTCCCCCTCCCTCTGTGTCTCTCTCTCTCCCCCTCCCTCTCTGTGTCTCTCTCTCTCCTTCTCTGTGTCTCTCTCTCTCCCTCATCTGTGTCTCTCTCTCCCCCTCCCTCTCTGTGTCTCTCTCTCCCCTCCCTCTCTGTGTCTCTCTCTCCCCCTCCCCTCTCTGTGTCTCTCTCTCCCCCTCCCTCTCTGTGTCTCTCGCTCCCCCTCCCTCTCTGTGTCTCTCGCTCCCCCTCCCTCTCTGTGTCTCTCGCTCCCCCTCCCTCTCTGTGTCTCTCGCTCCCCTCTCTCTGTGTTCTCGCTCCCCCCTCCCTCTCTGTGTCTGTCTCTCTGGTCTCTCTCCCCCCTCCCTCTCTGTGTCTCTCGCTCCCCCTCCCTCTCTGTGTCTCTCGCTCCCCCTCCCTCTCTGTGTCTCTCGCTCCCCCTCCCTCTCTGTGTCTCTCGCTCCCCCTCCCTCTCTGTGTCTCTCTCTCCCCCTCCCTCTCTGTGTCTCTCTCCTCCCCCTCCCTCTCTGTGTCTCTCTCTCTCCCCTCCCTCTGTGTTTCTCTCTCCTCCCCCTCCCTCTCTGTGTTCTCTCTCTCCCCCTCCCCTCTCTGTGTCTCTCTCTCCCCTCCTCTCTCTGTGTCTCTCTCTCTCCCCCTCCCTCTCTGTGTCTCTCTCTCCCCCTCCCTCTCTGTGTCTCTCTCTTCTCCCTCCCTCTCTGTGTCTCTCTCTCTCCCTCCTCCCTCTCTGTCTCTCTCTCTCCCCTCTCCTCTTGTCTCTCTCTTCTCCCCTTCCCTCTCTGTCTCTCTCTCTCACCCCTCTCCCTCTCTGTCCTCTCTCTCTCTCCCCCTCCCTCTGTGTCTCTCTCTCCCACTCCCTCTCTGTGTCCTCTCTCTCCCCTCCCTCTCTGTGTCTCTCTCTCTCCCCTCCCTCTCTGTGTCTCTCCTCTCCCCTCCCTCTCTGTGTCTCGCTCTCTCCCCCTCCCTTCTGTGTCTCTCTCTCTCCCCCCTCCCTCTCTGGTGTCTCTCTCTCTCCCCCCTCTCTGTGTCTCTCTCTCCCCCTCCCTCCTCCTGTGCTCTCTCTCGCTCCTTCTCTTCTCTCTCTCTCTCTCTGTGTCTCTCTCTCTCCTCTCTGTGTCTCTCTCTCTCCCCTCCCTCTGTGTCTCTCTCTCCCCCTCCCTCTCTGTGTCTCTCTCTCCCCCTCCCTTCTCTGTGTCTCTCTCTCCCCCTCCCTCTCTGTGTCTCTCTCTCCCCCTCCCTCTCTGTGTCTCTCTCTCCCGCCTCCCTCTCTGTGTCTCTCGCTCCCCTCCCTCTCTGTGTCTCTCGTCGCCCCCTCCCTCTCTGTGTCTCGCTCGCTCCGTCCCCCCCCTCCTCCCTCTCTGTGTTTCTCTCTCCCCCTCCCTCTCTGTGTCTCCCCCTCCCCTCCCTCTCTGTGT